>NC_045447.1:20278012-20283103 GCF_002776525.5 Piliocolobus tephrosceles | reverse complement strand
AAAAAAAAAAAAAAAAAAAGAATGGCCAATACAATAGCCAGAACACAGACAATATCAAATGCTGATGAAGATGTGGAGTAACAGGAACTGTCATTCATTCCTACTGTAAATGCAAAATGGTACAAGACACTTTGGAAGAGTTTGGAAGTTTCTTGCAAAACTAAACATACTCTTACCATATGATTCAGCAATTGTGTTTATATATATATACCCAAAGGAGCTGAAAATATCCCCACAAAAATCTGCACATGAATGCATAAACTTTATTCAAAATTGTCAAAAGTGGAGAGCAATCAAGATGTCCTTCAGTAGAGGAATGAATAAATAAATTGTGTCATTTGTGTGTTTTAACAAATACTTTTGTCAAATTATATTTACTATTTGTCAAGAATTGTTTCAAATAGTTTATAAGTATAAAATTTCTTATTTTGTTAATATTGTTGTTATAGTCTTTTTTTTTTTTTTTTTTTTTTTTTTTAAGACGGAGTCTTGCTTAGTCGCCAGGCTGTAGTGCAGTGGAGCAATCTCAGCTCACTGCAACCTCTGACTTCCTGGTTCAAGCCATTCTCATGCCTCAGCCTCCCAAGTAGCTGGCATTACAGGCATGCATCACCATGCCCAGCTAATTTTTTTGTGTTTTTAGTAGAGACGGGGTTTTACCATGTTGGTCAGGATGGTCTCTATCTCCTGACCTTGTGATCCGCCCACCTTGGCCTTCCTACAGTCATCTTACAGATGTATTATAGTCATCTTATTGAAGGATAAGACATACTTCTATACATCCATAGATGTATAGATTCTATAAATCTATACATCTGTACTTATACTTCTATACATCTTATAGAAGTATGAGGCTTATAGTTCTATACATCTTGTAAGTATAAGTCTTATACTTCTATTAGATGACTATTGTTGTTATAGTAATATTAAAGAAGCAACATAAGGTTTAATTAACTTCCCTAAGACCCCATATTTGCAAAAAGATGAAACTGAAACTCAAATCCAGGCAGCCTCTCTTTAAAGCTCATTCATAGTCCTAACCAATATCCTAAGCTTCGGGAAAGGTTGTTTTAAATAATCTTTTAAACGACATGAGTTAACTAATTATTTTTTTGTTTATATCCATCCTATATATCTCTTTTAATTTTGAGGACTTTGAACCATTACTTTACCATTAGGTATAATACATTTTCTGTCACATTAAATTATCATTTTTTTAGAAATTTACAAATTCGCTTCACTGCTTTCAAAAGGATTTGGAATCTCAGACTGAATTGTCGTGAAATCTAAAGGGCAGTTGACACAGTTTTGCCTCTCATCCTGAGCATCCTTATCCACCATTAAAATGCAAGTCTTTTCACCCATCTTTACTCTCCCAACACAGACACACATATAGTTACACATCCTACCTTACCCTGTCATTTAAAATCTATGCTTTCTGGTTTCTGAAATTTTCCTTGACCTTTATTTCTGTGCCAGTTATAACCTAATCTCCATTATAAATGCCTCCTTTATATCAGGAACCTTGTCACCAAATGTTCCTTCTCCTCTTGTCTTTATAAAGCCAAGTCTCCTCTGACAACTGTTTCTTAAGCCTGCTTATTCTTTCCCACCTCATGGTCTCTGAGGTTATGTCATGATTCTCTAGTATGTCTTTGCTTCTATTACAAATATTTTTCATGTACTCATGTAAAAACAAAGCTCTTCTTTGTGTTTCATAATCTCCAGCTGTACATTTTATTGAATTATGGACCGCTTTTACTATCTTAGCTGAGAAATTGTCCCATTTCTTTCCAAAATGCAAAAATATCTTTTTCTTTCTTTTATATATATATATATATATATTTTATTTTATTTTTTTTTTTTACATAGGGTCTCAGCTCTGTCACCCAGGCTGGTGTGTAGAGTGCAGTGCTGTGATAATGGCTCACTGCAGCCTCAACCACCAGGGCTCCGGCAATTCTTCCACATTAGCTCCCTGACTAGCTGGGAGTACAAGTGCATAGCACCATACCTGGCTATTTTTTATTTTTTATGGAGATGGGTTCTCGTTATGTTACCAAGCCTGGACTCAAACTCCAAGGCTCAAGCGATCCTCTCACTTTGGTCTCCCAAAATGTTGGAATTACAGGTGTGAACCACCATGCCTGGCCCAGAAATAATGTTTTTTTAAACAATATTTGAGTTTCTAGTTATAAATTCAAAAGTCTCACAATATTTACATGGACATTTGAATAGACCACTTGAGCACTAAGCAACCTTTATCACTCACTAATATCATATATGGAACACTGTTTCACTGCACACACTTTTTTAGGACCTGAATTCCTGTTTTCCTTTGAACTTGTCTCCTACCTTCAACACAAGCACACTAGTACAACAAATACAACTTCAGGACAGCCACACTACATTAAGCATTTCTTGATCTGCTTCACATAGCCTTCAAAAACACTTCCTTAGGCAATCCACATTAGACCATAACAATATCCAACCATTCCAACATCAAATACTTATTTATCTGTCAATAACAACATTTATTGATGCAAAATAAGACAAGCAGCTTAAATCTATTAACTCTTAATCCTCATCATTATTTCTATTACATTTTCTAGTTTTGGACTAAGAAGTTAAGCCCAGATTGGTTAAATTATCTGTCAAAGTTTATACACCTATTTATAGCACGAAAGTTGGAACTTAAACCAGAAAATATGGCTGTTGCACCCGTGTTCACAAATGTCAGTATTACACAAGCTTTGATTCTTAGCCCAAGGAAACATGTGGTTTAATGGTAAATTCAGATAAGTAGAGAAGTCAATTATGCTAGATAAATAAACAATCTAATCACTATTCAGGTTGCTTGTAGGGCAATATGCCTAATACAGCCTAAAAGATAGAAGGCAATCATAAATATTATTTATTTTTCTTTCCACATTCTTCAGGGCAATCCACATAATAATTAACTGAGGGGAAAAAAAGGAGCTATCAGTAATTATTTGGACACTGATGTATGGATTTTGGGTGTTTGAAGATTTTTGATGTGCATATTTTAGGTTTTCAATGCTATGTGCAGAGATTTATACATAGTATACCACATCTCTGCCAGATTGAAATTTCTCATCCAAGCCCTATTTGTTGAGAATCTGAAACACTGAAAATGTTTTCTTTGACAAAAATCTCAACAGCTCTTAAATTACCTATCCTCAAGGAAAGTGAAATAGAAGGGACGCATTGGAGGCATGAAGGAGAAATAGCATTTTGAGAGACAGAATCCCCAAGGATATTGGACTGCTCTCTTAAAATGAATGCATCAGCCCCTTGCGATGCTCCTTTTGCTAACATCATGTATTGTTTACTCTGCTCTTTTATTCCTTGTCCCCGGGAGGAAATTTGGTATTGTGCTTACCTTTTACATGATTTCAAAACTTCTATTCACTAGCACTCTTAACTGTTCCACCTACTACTGCCTGATGTGTCATCTGTAAGTACCACTCTACACTGCCACTTTTTTTCTCACAGGCTCTCTAAGACTTCAGAATACATACAGAAAATAAAATTACTTAGCCTGGCATTCAAAGCCCAGAAAATCTGAAGATTTCCTATATTTTCCAAATTTTCCAACATAACAGAATACAAATTTACCACAGAAGATAGACTTGCTTACTCATTTGTTTCCATCTTTCTTTACATTGTTTGACCAATAGAATTACCAAAACTTAAAGGTTATATTTTTTTCTTTTTTTTTTTTTTTTTTTTTTTTTTGAGACAGTCTCACTCTCTCACCCAGGCTGGAGTGCAGTGGCACAATCTCGGCTCACTGCAACTTTTACCTCTTGGCTTCAAGCAATTCTCTTGCCTCAGCCTCCCAAGTAGCTGGAACTACAGGCGCATGCCATCATGCATGGCTAATTTTTTTGTAATTTTTACTTTTAGTACAGTCGGGGTTTCACTGTGTTAACCAGGATGGTCTCTATCTCCTGACCCCATGATCCGCCCACTTTGGCCTCCCGAAGTGCTGGATTACAGGCATGAGCCACCGTACCCAGCCTGTTTCCATCTTTCTTTACACTGTTTAGCCAATCATATTACCAAATCTTAAAGGCTCTTTTTGTTGTTGTTGGTAATACTATCTTTGTACATAGACATCAAATCTCAACCATTCCTTAAATATCGCAACTTAAGATTCGCAGCCTGGAGCTGCAGTCTGAATTACAGATTCCTCTACATAACTTCCTCGTTCGTATTTCCACTCCCATGATACTTGCTATTTGCTCTAAGCTTTGTCACTTTAACTCTCTTTACTTTGGTTTCCTCTTTTTTCAAATGGAGAGACTAGTCATATCTCACGTATGAAGTTGTTTTGAAGATTAAGACAGCCAAAGTCTGTAAAATGCAGAGAATGTTTGACATATAGTACTGTGTAAGCATTGCCACTATGGCTATTTTCACGTTTAAGGTTGCAATTATACTATGTCGAACTGCAGTATGTGACCATCACCAACAAAATATACAAGCATCATTTCGAATCCAATCAACTCTTGAAATAATACTCTCCACAGTTAGGTATTGTTTTGATTTTTAAATTTTTTCTCTTGCATTTATCTTATCACTAATTTTTGTCTATGATAACTTAGAAAACCATATCACATTCATTCACTTCTTCCATTTTCCACTTCTACCACCATATGAAAGTCATCCTCACCTGGCCAGGTGCAGTGGCTCATGCCTGCAATCCCAGCACTTGGGAGGTCGAGGCAGGTGGATCACAAGGTCAAGAGTTTGAGACCAACCTGGCCAACATGGTGAAACTCCGTCTCTACTAAAAATAAAAAATAAAAATAAAAAAAAATAAAAAGAAAATTAGCCGGGCATGGTGGTGCATGCCTGTAGTCCCAGCTACTAAAGAAGCTGAGGCAGAAGAATTGCTTGAACCCAGGAACTGGAAGTTTCAGTGAGCCGAGATCATGCCACTGCACTCCAGCCTGGGTGACAAAGCAAGACTCCAACTCAAGAAAAAAAGAAAAAGAAAGAAAGAAAGAAAGAAAGAAAGAAAGAAAGAAAGAAAGAAAGAAAGAAAGAAAGAAAGAAAGAAAG
>NC_045447.1:20274162-20278002 GCF_002776525.5 Piliocolobus tephrosceles | reverse complement strand
AAGAAAGAAAGAAAGAAAGAAAGAAAGAAAGAAAGAAAGAAAGAAAGTCATCCTTACCTGTCATATGGACCACTGCAATGCCTCACTAGTAGTTTTTTTTTTTTTTCTTTTTTTTTATTATACTTTAAGTTCTAGGGTACATGTGCATAACGTGCAGGTTTGTTACATATGTATACATGTGCCATGTTGGTGTGCTGCACCCATCAACTCGTCAGCACCCATCAATTCATCATTTATATCAGGTATAACTCCCCAATGCAATCCCTCCCCCCTCCCATCACTTTTGTTTATGAGACAGCTAGAGTGACCATTTAAAACATAAATTTTAATTTCAAAAAGTCCATGTGGATTATCATTATTTTTAGAATGAAAACTCATGCATTTTGCTATGACCTAAGTAATTATCATAGATTTTTTAAAAAACCTGTCTCTGACTTCATTTGATGCCATTTTTCCCTGAATCTCATAGAATTCTAGATTCATCAACCTCCTTCATCTCCCTGCATTATTCAAAGGTCTTTTTTACATATGTTACATATTTTGTTTAATTTGTTTGGAAAGTGAGTTTATATATCTTTTTGTACATCTGCCCAATTTGTAGTATTCAAACCTTATGCAAAATACCATGTCCTCAAAGGTAATTTCTCTAATTATTCCATTTAAAGTGGACTCTTTCGGCTATACTTTAACTCATCATCTTATCTATTGTTTTCAGAGCACATAGTTCACCTGTAGTGATCTTGTTGATTTACAGTGTTCCTTTTACTGTATGTCTTTTCCTTTAGAATATAAATTCCATTAGGACAGGGGTCTTACTTGTCTTCTTCATTGACACATTCCAACATTTGCCTTCAATGAATGTTTGTTAAGTGAACGAAGGATCCATGTTACTTTTTCTTTTAAACATCCTTTGTGCTACTTCAGTAAGTAAATTAATTTTTTATACTCTGCAGTGCGTTACAATTTTCCCAATTTCAATTGATTGCTCACTTTTTCATTCCTCTTCCATATTCTAAGGCTCCTGATAATATGGACTCTTGTCTCATTATAGTATCAATGGCAAATACATGGCCTGATATGCCACTGATGCTCAGTAAATGATAAATCAGTAAATGATTAGCCTGTGTTTGTAATAAGGAATATCTGTTCATCCAATCAACATCTATTAAGCATAATATATGTCAAGTAAAGTCTAGGCCCTGGGGAAATGGGAATGTTTAAAGAAAGCATGGCTTCCACCTAGATCATGGTGCTTATAGTCTAGGCCATGGTTTCTCAAATATTGACACTGTTGCCATTTTGGTTTGGGTAATGCTGTATTGTGAGAAAGCGTCTTGTGCATTATAGGATGTTTATAAGCATCCCTGGCCTCTACCAACTAGATGCCAGTAATATTCCCTTCCCTGGCATACAATTTTAAAAGCAAAATATAACCTCAGACATTGGCAAATCTCCCCGGAGGGAAAATTCAACTCTGGCTGATTCACTTGTCTAGTTAAAGAGATAAATATGTATATATCTGCAGATATACATATAAGTACAAATAATGATCAATGTTATACAGAAAGGTAAAAGCTGAAATGTCAGCATATAACTGGGAGACTGATTTATATTGGTGGGTACGGGTTGTCAATAGAATTAAATGTTGCTGACCAAAAAAAGTGAAATTTAGGCTTTAGTCGATAGGATAAGCCAGATGTCAGGAAAAGTTGGGAGGAAGAAGGCTTCAGGCAGAAAGAGTAACCTGTATGGAGTGCCTGAAATGCGACAAAGTTTGTTTTATGCTGAAAACGAGTGCAAAGTAGAACAGAAGGGGGCTAGAAAGTTAAACAGGGGCAAGGTCATGCAGGGTACCTTAAGCTGTTGTGCCTTAGAATTTCATCTTAAAATTAAAGGGAAAAAGAGTTTAACCAACAGAGATGTTAAGTGGGAATACAAAATGGAATTCTATTTCTACAAACCAATTGTGGTGGCTGTGTTCTGGAAAAGGAGGCTGTTAAAGTAATTAAACCGAGAGACTATGGTGATTTAATCTAGAGACATGGTTCTGAACATGGAGGAAAGTGGATGGCTGATGAAGTCACCTTCTTGTATACATGGATAGTTGGGCGGATTTATATATTTCCCAGTGGAAAATATCCTCTAATGGGAAGATAATCTGTGTTGAGAATGCCATGGTGATGTTTTCTTGGGAAGCTTTGTAGTGTATTTATTGGCTTTCCTACTTGGTCTCTTTCACATTCAGTCCAACTCCTGAGTCAGCCTAAGGGGTTCTCTCTGGCAAACATCCCAGATGATTCCTACCTTTTCTCCATTCTGAAGAGGCCATTCCTTCCTTGCCTCCTCTTCCTCTTCTGCCAGGTGTGAACATGTGTATGTGATCAGCTTGGAGAGTGGGGATCAAATTGAGCAGAATGAGTCCCAAAGTCCAGGGACCTGAGGGAGAATGAACACAGGAAGGAAACATTGAGGGCTCTTTCCTTTCGCCATCCACCTGCTTTGAGTGGTGAGTTAGTTAGCAATAGGAGTGGAAGTTGACGGCACTGGAAAGGAGCAGTAACATAGTAGGAGGTGAGGTAAAGCAGTCTTGCTGGGAAAGCTGTTTCTGATTTATAGACACACCTGGTTATTACGATGGTGCCAATTTGAGATTTCATAGTGAAGGATCTGTCAGTTGTCCTCATCTAAACCCCTTGTTTTCACAGATTTCTAACACAATGAAAGGAACTCACCACAGCACCAAACTCAGCATACAAATCAGGTTTTATTTTTAAACATTAAAAAGAAAAAAAAAATCTGTTAGATTCACATTCACAAGGAAATAAAGCCAGGTTACTGAATGAGTTCATCTGAAGGTTATTTACCATGTTTTTGGTTGTTTGTTTTTAATCACAGACCATATAGTGTCTTAATTGGAATGGGCAATAAAGATGAACTGCTTCAGCCCTCTTGGTAAAATGGTGGGTGGGGTGATACTCATAGCTGAGATTTGAAGAAATACTTTCATTCATTTCCACATCCATCCAACAATCATTTGTCAAACAGTTATTTACCACTGAACCATGGACCAGAAAAGGGGCAGACAGAAAGAATAATAAGGCAATGTGTCCTCTTGAAGTAGTTTGAAGTTTAGAGGGACACACATTTAATCATTAAATCTTCAGTAAGAAAAAAAACATAACATATCTTGGCCGGGCGTGGTGGCTCATGCCTGTAGTCCCTGCACTTTGGGAGGCCAAGACAGGCAGATCATGAGGTCAGGAGTTCAAGAACAACCTGACCAGTATAGTGAAATCCCATCTCTACTAAAAATACAGAAAATTAGTTGGGCTTGGTGGTGGACACCTGTAATCTTAGCTACTCAGGAGGCTGAAGAAGGAGAATCCCTTGAACCTGAGGGGCGGAGCTTGCAATGAGCCGAGATTGCATCACTGCACACCAGCTGGGTAATAGTGAGAGACTTCGTCTCAAGAAAAAAAAAAAAAAAAGAAGAAAGAAAAGAAATAATGTCTTGTAGCACAAATTAATTTCTACAAAGGTTGCAGTAAATTTTATTTGGCTATTTTAGCTTGTTAAATGTGAATTTTTTTTCTGTACCAAATCAAACTTTAAATAAAACCTAAAGAAAAGGGAAATGTGTGTAAAATATTGTTGAGGGTATCAGAGAGAATAGCGACTGACATCAATAGGGCTTCCATGGAGAAAGAGAGGAAAATGCAAGAAACATGTGAAGGAAGAAAAGAAAAAGAAAGACAAGAAGGAAAGAAAGGTGGAGTAATCCATATTTTCTCTTTCTTTCTTTCTTTCTTTCTTTCTTTCTTTCTTTCTTTCTTTCTTTCT
>NC_045447.1:20273955-20274152 GCF_002776525.5 Piliocolobus tephrosceles | reverse complement strand
TCTTTCTTTCTTTCTTTCTTTCTTTCTTTCTTTCTTTCTTTCTTTCTCTCTCTCTCTCTCTTTCTTTATTTCTTTCTTTCTTTCTCTCTCTCTCTCTTTCTTTCTTTCTTTCTTTCCTTTCTTTCTTTTGTCCTTCTCTCTCTTTCCCTCCCTTCCTTCCTTCCTTCCTTCCTTCCTTCCTTCCTTCCTTCCTTCCT
>NC_045447.1:20267080-20273945 GCF_002776525.5 Piliocolobus tephrosceles | reverse complement strand
CTTTCTTTCTTTCTTTCTTTCTTTCTTTCTTTCTTTCTTTCTTTCTTTCTCTCTTTCTTTCTTTCTCTCTTTCTTTCTTTCTCTTTTGTGGTAAGAACATTTAAAGTCCACATTTACGATCTAAGAGTAAACCAATTTTGCTTCCATATTAATGCGCCCAGGGTAATAATAGTGAGTTGAGATTCAAATTTTTATCCTGATATGGAAACTTAACTGTTTCCTTATTTCCCTAGAGTAGAAATCATGGAGAAATAGAAATGGGCAGAAAACTGACTTTGAACAGAGTTCAGAACCCCGTCACTCCCCTCAAGAAGCAGAGATCAGACTGCGTTTGGTTTTGTTTCTTATTTCTTCTTAAGAGTAACTCCTCTAGTCCCTGAAAGAAGGGGAAAAACACTTCAACTATTATTGATTATTTTAACTTGGTTAATGTCCAGGCTCTTTTTGATTACTTGCCAAAGGTAATATTGAGAAATAAAAAGAAAAAATATACATAACATTTTTGAATTTATAAAATCTCTTGGCCAAGAGACTTGGTGAAGACAGGGAGGGATATTTAGGAAGTTTGAATATCAGACAAATGTTCAGAACTGAGACAATAGATTCCAAGTGGAATGACTGTCCAGGAAGAAACGAGCTTGGAGGCTGGGCAAAGATTTCCTAGAAGCCCAAGATTTAAGATCAGTATCCGTATTGATACAATGACCTTGTTAGCTGGTGACTCCTTTCTTATATGATTCAGAGTGCTTACAACTCAAAATCCTGCTTCTTGTACCAGTTAGATATTTAGATTAATCATAGGAGCATCTCATTCAATTTATATCAAGTATACTTACTATTATCCAATGGCCAAGAGGATAACTGATGCCAATCCATGAGCTTTAATCTACCACCCTTGGTCTAGCTGGTAAAAATATCTCCCTATAATGCTTCCAAATATGACAGTAGATTAAAAGGAAGCCCCGGACGTAAAGTGAGGAGGAATTCCTACACTTAAACCTAGGAACAGGAGGTAAAACTGAGCATGCCAGAATACCTGAGACTGCGGGGAAGGTTAGAATTTTTGCAGCTTTTAATATTAATCAAGTTCTCACTACTTACCAGGCACTGTTCATCATTACAAGCATTATCTTATCTAGTGCTCTTAAATTCCTTTGTTATTCCAACCATATACTTAAGAAAACTGAGACACATAGAGACCAAGTTTTCTAAAGGTCATATACCCATTTAGGAATAGATAATTCAAATTAACTATTCTACTACATCAATATTTTTCCCATTTTCTTTGCAACAATTTAACTTTCTGTATCATTCTATCTTCTTTTTAAAATGATAAAATTAAGTATTCTTAGCCTTTCTTTGAACAGCTTCCCTTTTTTAGAATAATGCTTTCCAAAAGTATATTCCTTAGAATATTTATGCAAAGGAATATTAATAACCATTCTGTTGGAGGTTGGAATAGGTACAATGGTATCTATAATCCCCAAATCTTAAAACGTGGTGGGTCAGGGAAGGCAAGGAATCATATTTTTGTAACTGCAGAACTCCTCACAACCTTTAAGTTTAGTGTTTGTTTGTTTTTGAGACAGAGTCTCAATCTGTCACCCAGGCTGGAGTACAGTGGCATGATCCGCTTCCCGGGTTCAGGCCATTCTCTCTCCTCAGCCTCTGGAGTAGCTGAGACTACAGGTGAAAGTCACCATACCTGGCTAATTTTCATATGTTTAGTAGAGAACGGATTTCACCATGTTGGCCAGGCTGGTCTCGAACTCCTGGCCTCAAGTGATCTGCCTGCCTTGGCCTCCCAAATTGCTGGGATTAAAGGCATGAGTCATTATGCCCAGCCACAACCTTGAAGTTTCTAATGTGAATTAAACATGTTAGAAGTGGCAGATGCTAAGAATTTAAAACAGCATTAACAAATATATTTGACCACAGAATCCTCATTTTTATTGTTTTATTGTGTATTTATGATATTTGTTTGCTGTGGAATACATTTGGGGGTAGACTGGTGGAAATTATGAAGTTCATATTTATAATTAACAAAGATTATAAATTATACACTCTTCCCTCAAACTCTAGTCTCTGCCATCTTATCTTATCATTTACTGCAAACACAAATACACACATGTGTACAGCCCTCCTTCTTTTATTCCACTCTCTCCAACACAGATGCACACAGGCTGTCTGAGCTCCTCGAAGGCTTTGGTCTGTTTATCATGCCCACATGTTTTCATAGAACACCCTCTTCCTAGACTCTGCCTTTTCAGTCTCCCATTACCATCTCTGTGACAAGTATTTGTTCAGCTTCCTGTGACTCTGCTCAAATGTTACCTCCTCTTGAACCTGCTTTTGGGAAATATTGACATAATCTCATGCTGTCTCTTTTCCCAGTATGCATTTTTTATATTTTGGTAACACGCCAGTGAAAACCACACTCTGCTAGGAATTAATGGCTTGGCTTGATACCTGAACACTTAGTAAGATGTTTGTCAAGATCCCACATAAATTTTGGAGGGTAATTTCTATGTATAAAGGCACCAGGGTATTAGAAGTGCTAAAGATGCACAGGAAGTCTAATTAGATACTTGTTTTCTCACTGCCATTAAACAAAGGACACTTTTTCAAACAACCCCATAACCTGTCTAATATGATCATAACTGACCTGTTTCCCAAATCTAATTCTATCCTCATAACCTTGCCCCCAGTCTAATGTTATCCTAGACATTATATTACTAAATCAATCCCATCTTATAACCCTTTGGCCCATTAATATACTTCTAATCATCCATTTATAAAACATAACCCACCCAAACAGCCCTATAACCTTTCTAATGGATTCAGAACCAGCCAATTACCAAACTTGATCTAATCTGCATAGTTCCCATCACCTTTTAATGAGCTCTAACTGGCCCTGCAAGTTTCACAATTAACAAAAAACTATTTTATTCAATTTGTGGCCTTTTATTTGATTTTTTTAAAACATCAAATACTGTACCATTTATTAGAAGTCCATTCTTTCCAACTTAAATTTATCTTATTTCCTGCTGGAGAAAATTGTAGTATTTCCCAGTATTTTAGTTTATTATCTTTCCCAAAAGAATTTGAGATGGGTTTTACAAAATGCATAATGTTTTCAGCTTCCACTACCAAATTTACATTCCCCATTGGGTTTCATAGAGGCTTTCTCTGTGTGACCAGGGGAAGGCTCTGATGAATTTACTTCGGTGAGTGCTTATAAGAAACCTACCTTAAGGTTGCACACAGACTTATGGACCTTTCCACACAAAGCTAAATGGATCTTAGCTCAGAGCATTGCATGAGAAATATTCCTTCCATTGCTATTATAACAAACCAGATAGAGCTAGGAAGAAGGAGGAGGAAGAAGAAAAAGGAGGAGGAGGAGGAGGAGGAGGAGGAGGAGGAGGAAAAGAAAAACCTGCATATATAGGAGGCAGATGGCAAGTTAGCATCTTTATTAAAAAATTTATTTTTTTACAGTTTTAATTAACACTATGGGCTTTCATTTATGGAGGTAAAGATTGGTATGTGGTACTTTTATTCATGTGTTTATCTGACAAACATTTACTGAGTATTTGCTGTTTTTGTCAGCTCATGCTGCCATAATAAAGTACCATACACTAAATGACTTAAACAATAGACATTTATTTCTCACAATTCTAGAGACTTGGAAATCCAAAATCAACATGCCGGCCAAATCAATTCCTGGTGAGGTCCTTCTTCCTGGCTTTTAGGTGGTTGCCTTCATATTGTGACTTCTTTACATAGCAAAAAGAGAGAGAACTCTGGTTTCTTCTTCTTCTTCTAAGGATACAAATAACATGTTGGCCCCAACCTCAGGACTTTATCAAAACCTAATTACCTCCCAAGGCCCCACCTCCAAATCCTATCACATAGGGGGTTAAGTCTTTAACATACAAATTTTAAGGAGAGACATTCAGTGCATAACACCTGCCTTATGGTGATGAGGCTATGTGAATCTGGGGCAGTGAATTCTATTCATCCTGTGGCACATCTTTATTGCTTTGCCATGTTTTCCATCACCTCCTGGACTTTTGTAGGGGTAAAAGTGCACCCAATGAAATATTTGGTTACTTAATCACATACATATTGGTGTGTGTTAAGTTATACATGTAAAAGTTCAGCTATGCAGCAAATATGTACTGAAGACTGTGTCCCAACTAGCATACCCAGTGCCCTGTAAAGAATGTGTTATTATTCTCACTTGTTTTTAGTTGAGGAAAGCAATGCTCTGTGAGCCCAGGAAGCTTGTTCAAGATCTCCCAAATGGCTGAGCAGGACTTGAATCCTTGGGTCTCTTAATTAAAAGCCTAAATTCTTTCTCTCATTCCACACTACATGTCAAGCAGAGTCATTTCAGTGACATTAGAATATTCAAAATTCGTTATATTATTTGTGAAAACACTAAGGCCAGAGAAAGGAAACGATTTTCTCCAGGCTTCATATGTACATCTGTACATAGAACGATGGTTGATCTGGAGAAGAAGATGGTTTCCCTTGTGAGCACAGCATCCTGTCATTTCAGACGGGCTCTGTCCATCAGCACAACAAGAAGACAGAGTGAATACCCCAATCCTTAATCCCTGCAAATGACCCTTCAGTAATTGATTTGCTAAGGCCTAGGCCCCTGGGGGAAGAATGCATTGTACACGATATGGACCCAGCCATGCTATGTTTACAGTTATGAAGTACCACATATCAAAATTAGCATTTGTGCAAATGATCACACAGTTCCATCAGGGCTGCTATGTCCCTTTAATAGGCCCATCTTCCAATTATGAAGTAAAAATCAGTCAATGTTCTTCTAAAATTTCATTGTGTTTGTTATTTTGACAGTAAAGAAAGAGGTTTTTTTTCTTCCACTTTAAGTCAGGCCCATCAACATGAGATCGTTATCGAATCTATAGCAGAGAAAATAGATATTTTGAATTTGTACTTATATCTCAGAAGTGGAACACCTTTGAAATGCTCATGAATAGGAATACAAACATCCATATTTTAAGACTTTATCTCCTTGAGTACATCTGATTAGTCTAATTCTACCTTCCATTGCTCAGGGAATCATAAAATGTTAAGTATTTCAGTTCGAGGAGAATTTAGAAATCAGGCTTTCCTTCATTTCTACTTCATCCATCTGTTCTCGCATATCTTTAACAGGTTATCCCACTGACTAGCTCGAGCAGATCTTATTGTAGGGAACTCACTATCTTACAAAGCAATATTTCTCTTAGGCAACTATCTCTTTTTGAATCAAAATTGAATATAAATATAATCTTCAGTCAATTGGTTTACCATCTGTGCCTAGAGAAATAAATACAATCACTTTTTCATCAAAAAGAACTGCAACTATTTGAAAATGTAACTATTATCTGATTTGTAACCCACATTAGGCAATGTTAATGGTATTTTGGTAGTTCTTTTTCTGTTTATTAAATGACCTGTGCATTCAACACATGGCTCAGTACTCTTATGGCATGGCTCACTAATATTTGTATATCTAAAATCAAACAAATTACCAAAGCACTCTGTGCATATGAATTAGCTCATGCATATGGAGAGTCGAGAAGAGTTGATCAATTGCCTACTGCCATCATTCTGTAACGGATACCATCAGGCAATGCACCAGTTGAGTTGAAAAAATGTGTACTTGATATTACCAGAGAAAGTAATTTTAAACTTTTACTTTTTTCTCTACTGTTTTTTAAAAATTTGAAGTAATTTTAAACTTATAAAAAAATCATAACAATAGTGTAAAGACATCTTTATTTTCCTTGAAGCATTTTAGAGTGAGTTGTGGATATGAGGTCCCATCACTCTTAAACATTTTAGTGTGTAAAGCCTATGAACATTAATATTTTGCAACATAACCACAACACTATCTCCAAAATTAGAAAATTAACATAAATACATTACTAATACCCAATTCTGCAATCCCTCTCAAGGGTCTTTACTTTCCCAAAAATGGTCTTTATAGAAAGATAGCCCAACTCAAAATTATGTGTTGAAGTTAATTTTCATATCTTTTTAGTATCTTTCAATCAGGAATGGTTCCTTGGCCTTTACTTGTCTTTAATGACTCTGACACTTTTGACTATCATAGACCAATTATTTGGTAGAATGTCACTCAATTTGAATCTGTTTGATGTTTGTTTATGATCAGTTTTAAATTATGAATCCTTGGCAAACATATAAAGCAAGAGGTCCTGTGTTCTCATTGTATCCTGTCAGGTGGTACACAATGTCAGTTGTCTCACTGCTAACTTTGCCTAATTTAGGTTGTTTCTGTCAGGTTTCTCCGCTGTAAAGGTACTTTTGTAATTAATATTATATGGGAGTCATTTTGAGACTGGGCAAACATTCTCTTGCTTATCAAACTTCCACTCACTAATTTTAGCATCCATTGATATTAGTTGGAGAAATGAATTATAACAATGGTTGCCAAATGTTGATTTCCTGTGGCCAACCATCTTTCTCCATTTATTAGTTGGTATTTACTTATCCCTATTTATTTGCTAGCATATCAGAATGTACTCTCAAATATCTATTTTATTCAATGGGTTATAATGCATTACCATAATCATTTAATTTGACATCAGGCTTATTTCACTGGGAGGTCCTTGAGGCTGGTTACTTTGCTTTTTGATACCACACCACTGTTCTTTGCACTTGTGTATTTTCTGGCATACTGAGATATATCAGGCTTATTTGATACTTTTGCTTCCACAACATTGAAATCAGCAATCATTTTAGGAGTCATTAGTTACTTTCTCCTTTCTTTTCTTTCTTTCTTTCTTTCTTTCTTTCTTTCTTTCTTTCTTTCTTT
>NC_045447.1:20265889-20267070 GCF_002776525.5 Piliocolobus tephrosceles | reverse complement strand
TTTCTTTCTTTCTTTCTTTCTTTCTTTCTTTCTTTCTTTCTTTCTTTCTTTCTTTCTTTCTTTCTTTCTTTCTTTCTTCTTTCTTTCTTTTTTCTTTCTTCTTTTTTTCTTTTTCTTTCTTTTTCTTTTCTTTCCTTCCTTCTTTTGTTTGTTCTTTTTTCTTTCTTTTTTCTCTTTCTCTCTTTTTATTTCCTTTCTTCCTTCCTTCTTTTGCTTTTCTTTTCCTTTTCTCGTCTCCTCTTTTCTTTTCTTTTTTTAAATATATTTTTATATATTAATATATATTTTTTTTATTATTATACTTTAAGTTCTAGGGTACATGTGCATAACGTGCAGGTTTGTTACATATGTATACTTGTGCCATGTTGGTGTGCTGCACCCATCAACTCGTCAGCACCCATCAATTCATCATTTATATCAGGTATATCTGTTCTTATCAGTTTAATATCTGATACGTCCTCTATCCTCTCTTTTCTTTTCTTTTCCTCTTCCTTTCCTTTCCCTTCTCTTCCCTCCTTTCCTTTCCCTTCCCTTCCCTTCCCTTCCCTTCCCTTCCCTTCCCTTCCCTTCCCTTCCCTTCCCTTCCTTTCCTTTCCCTTGACAGTGTCTTGCTCTGTTACCCAGGCTGAAGTGCAGTAGTGTGATCTCCACTCACTGCAACCTTGACTTTCTGGCTCAAGTGATTCTCACACTTCAACCTATTGAATAGCTGGGACCACAAGCACAGACCACCACAACTGGTTATTTATTTTATTTTGTTTTTTACAGACACAGGATTTCACCATATTGCCCAGGCTAGTATCAACCTCCTGTGTTCAAGTGATCCACCCGCCTCAGCCTCCCCAAGTGCTGGGATTAAAGGTATGAACCACTGTCCCTGACCCTGTAGGGGAAAATGTTATTGAAAGACAAAGATGTACATCTTAGATGTGTTCATTGCTATGAGGTTTCTCTGTTTCTAAGACCTCTCAATGAAGACATATAGAATATGTGTGTATATACATACAGAAATTACATACACATGCATTCTGGCACCAGCCACTCTCCCCTAAACATTCTTCTCACTCGTTCAGGATCCAACACACCCCTCAGGCATTGACCTTTCTTGGAGAATGTAAGCCTTTTTACTAGATAATTTAGGTGGGAATAGATGCAGAAAAAAAAAAAAAAAAAAAAAAAAA
>NC_045447.1:20208177-20260889 GCF_002776525.5 Piliocolobus tephrosceles | reverse complement strand
TTTTGGTACCAGTACCATGCTGTTTTGGTTACTGTAGCCTTGTAGTATAGTTTGAAGTCAGGTAGCGTGACGCCTCCGGCTTTGTCCTTTTGACTTAGGATTGTCTTGGCAATACGGGCTCTTTTTTGGTTCCATATGAACTTTAAAGCAGTTTTTTCCAATTCGGTGAAGAAACTCATTGGTAGCTTGATGGGGATGGCATTGAATCTATAAATTACCTTGGGCAGTATGGCCATTTTCACAATATTGATTCTGCCTATCCATGAGCATGGTATGTTCTTCCATTTGTTTGTGTCCTCTTTGATTTCACTGAGCAGTGGTTTGTAGTTCTCCTTGAAGAGGTCCTTTACATCCCTTGTAAGTTGGATTCCTAGGTATTTTATTCTCTTTGAAGCAATTGTGAATGGAAGTTCATTCCTGATTTGGCTCTCTGCTTGTCTGTTACTGGTGTATAAGAATGCTTGTGATTTTTGCACATTAATTTTGTATCCTGAGACTTTGCTGAAGTTGCTTATCAGCTTAAGAAGATTTTGGGCTGAGACGATGGGGTTTTCTAAGTATACAATCATGTCATCTGCAAACAGGGACAATTTGACTTCTTCTTTTCCTAACTGAATACCCTTGATTTCTTTCTCTTGCCTGATTGCCCTAGCCAGAACTTTCAACACTATGTTGAATAGGAGTGGTGAGAGAGGGCATCCCTGTCTTGTGCCAGTTTTCAAAGGGAATTATCTTCCCCTTCCTTGATCTGCTGGGCTCAAGTGATCCTCCCATCTCAGCCTGCCTGGTAGCTGGGGCTGTAGGCACATGCTACTATGCCCAGCTAATTTTTTAAACAATTTGTTTTACTTTGGGAGTAGTAATATGGGGCCTTATTATGTTACCCAGGCTGGTCTCGCACTCCTGGGCTCAAGAGATCCTCTAGCCTCAGCCTTCTAAAGTGCTGGGATTACACTCATGAGTCACTGTGCTTGGCCCTGTTTTTCTTATCAGTGAAGAATACGATACAATTACAGCAATTTCAACTTGACAACGAATCTTTTACTTTTTAACAACATGGCTAGATATTATCAGTTTTATATATGTAATAGAATGTTCAAATGCAAATTTTGACTGAGGCATATTCTCAAATAATGTTCTAAACCAAGAAGCATACATTTCAAAATAGTGGATTAGAATCTATCTGACAATACTTCAACCCTGATCTCTCTTTAAGGCTATACAGTACTCAGTAATTGACGACTAAAGAAATAATTTTGGAGACAGCTCTATATAAGCTCTAAGTCTCATGTTCCTGCCAGGAAACGAGTAAAGGAAGCTTCCCTATTTATCTCATATCAATACACATGACTTTAGGAAAACCATTTGAAAAGCTTATTAAATATTTTTTGTAATCTGACACCTGAGTCATATCTCAGAAATATAAAAGTCAAGACCCTAGATAAAGTGACCTATGTTCTCAGAATGAAGAGCTGTGGTTTGAGAAATAACCTTCCCCACCAAGTTTATTAGAGCAAAGGATATTTGGCCTTCCCTACAAACTAGCTCTGGGTCATGACATAAAGAGCACAGATTTAGAATTGCCTAGCAGTGTCTAAGGGTTACATGGAGAAGCATGAGGAACAGAGGATAGCTGAAGGTTGTGGGCTGAGTCAGAGGGGGTAATCTAGAATAGAAATGCATCATGAAAACTTTAAATGAGAGACACTCAGAATCGGGGATGTTAGAATCAGAAAAACCTAAGAGAGACATGGACAGCATTAAACAGCTTTCATGCACAAAGAGCACTGAAGCTAAATCCACAGCCAGTGCAATGAGAACTTTTATGCTCGTTTCCTGACATAGCCTCCTGAATGCTTGCTCCAATAATGGAATGTTTAGAAGTCAAGACAAAAAGAAAGGTGTGCCACTATCCACATGCTCTCTTTCCCCTACAGACTACTAGACTGAAGAGGGCCTATATAAGAGGAGGAGAGAAGCTTTCACTTTATATCTAGTTACAAGTTGTGAGACTGCATTGGACAGAACATAATAATTATTAAATTAAAGTAGAGTTTTGTAACTTAGTTACCTTAGAATATTTTATATGATGACTAGGGTAGAAAAGGTACCTATTTAAAGGCAGAGAAGCAGTTAATCCCTTAGAATAGTTTGGAAGTTGCTTTGTTATTACATCTCAAAATATATACATGTTTAATGTAAGACTATCTATATATTTTATCATTTAATCTAAACAGAAACATCACAATTTAATAAAATTAAATTTTATTAATTTAATAATAAATTTCATAAATTATAGTACATTTATGTAAGTATATAAATGCATTAACAATTTACTAACTTATTTTTTTATTTATTAATGTGGCAAGTAACTCTCAGAAAGGCAAATAATTTTTATTGCATTGCAAAGTATTTTAGTGGCAGAATAAGAATTTGAATTTAGGTAGTAACTGATACTTCAAATTCAAATTCTTGGGCCCAACCCTAGGCCCAAATTATATTTAGCTGATACTTAAGCCCAACTACTCTGAACTACTCCCTATGAATTTGTATCATCTGAACACAGATAAATATGATTTTATCATTTCATCAAATTTTTGAATTAATACATGGGACAGACATTACTGAAATCCAAACCTTTAAGAATCGAGAAAATCCTCTCTTTCTGTGGACATAAAATAAATAAACAAAAACCTTTTAGGAACTCCAGTTAATAATAAAATGTTCAATTGCTTAGGAAATCTATGCCCTTTCCAAAAATCCTGAACATTTACTAGACCAACTATATATAAGTGTACTAACAGTATTATACTAATTATACTATACTACTGAAATATAACTACAGTAACATTCAGTTGTTACAATTGTTTTTGAAATATTGAGGTCCTTTTTAAAAATGTTTCATTGGAATCCACATGTATCCTCTCCTGTCACCCCTTGGTCAATTAGTAAAATTCAATTATATAAACAAACCAGTATCATAAAATATAAATGAGAATTCATCCTCTACTCAAACTAGATTGGAGTTTTTAGTATCGTGTACTCTCCATTTAATTTCTTTCTTTCTTTCTTTTTTTTTTTTTTTTTTTTTTTTGAGACGGAGTCTCGCTCTGTCGCCCAGGCTGGAGTGCAGTGGCCGGATCTCAGCTCACTGCAAGCTCCACCTCCCGGGTTTACGCCATTCTCCTGCCTCAGCCTCCCAAGTAGCTGGGACTATAGGCGCCCGCCACTTCGCCCAGCTAGTTTTTTTTTTTTTTTTTTTTTTAGTAGAGGCGGGGTTTCACCATGTTAGCCAGGATGGTCTCGATCTCCTGACCTCGTGATCCGCCCGTCTCGGCCTCCCAAAGTGCTGGGATTACAGGCTTGAGCCACCGCGCCCGGCCTCCATTTAATTTCTGTCTCCACAGCATGTCCTTCGTCGCTCCTTTCTCTTTCCTTCATTTTTTCCCCCAAATCTTTTCCTATGCAATGGAAATCAAAGAATTCTTGGTGTCAGAGAAAGCTATATAATTCTACCTTGGGAAATGATGCAATAGTTATTACCCAATCACATCATGCTTGTAAAGTAACCTAAGTGCCTAGCCTAAAACTTGTCCCTACATTCACAACAAAAGTCTCTACAGATAATAAATGTTGTAATATATGAAAATACCTGGTATAAAGTGGTTGTTCCAAAATTGCAGCCCCCACGAATACATATTCATATGTCTTACTATCTTATCCATCTTTCAATGTCAAGTTTGAATCTTATGTTCTCTATGAGGCCTAGTCTGGTAAGTCCTGTCTCGATGAAGTGATCTCCCTCCTGTTGTTCCCTTTCACACTTTTATCAGCCTTTCGTTTGTTATCTTTCAAAATAAGCTTTATTCTGCGTTATGTTATTTTAAAAATTCACAAGACCTTATAGAACCATTTTTTCAAGCTCCTCAACAATTTAAGATTTTAGGCCAAAAGAATTAAGACACTTTCCCCTAGTCACACTACGTTAAAGGCAAACATTTGCTCTAGTTCACCGTTAGTGCTTAATTATCTCATTGAAAGCTCCACAAGGACTAAAATTATGCTATCTCTTTTTATTATCTTTACTCCCTGAAGCTAACAGTTAGTGGTAGCAACACCAAGTAGGCACTCAATGCACTCTTGATACATTAAATTATACTGATTTTACATCCAGGAGGGATTTCTGAATGTGGCCAAGCACAAGATTCACCTGAGGGCTTGATAAAATACATAGAATCTTGTCTCTACTCTCAGATTCTGACTGTAGGTCTGCAGTTGGCCCCAGGAATCTGTATTGTTAACAGATTCCCCAACCGAGTAGATCTTAATGGTTCAAGAAGTAGTGCTTAAGAATCACTGACTAGGACGCATACCCTATTCTGAAATGTTTCCAGAGGAAAAATTCCACAGTTTTGCTTAGTAACATGTTTGGTGTCTAATAGACCTTATAGCTAAAGAAAAAAATTTTTATAATGCTGTTAACTAAATTCTCATGACTGCAATTTCTTCCCTACTAACCCGGATGGAAATGGGTAACAGCTGGTCCTTTAATAACCCTTGAAGATAGTTATTAAGTTACTCATCCACCTTCTCTTCCCTCAGCTAAATAGTTCCAATCTTTCTCAGATATCCAACAGGTACTTTTTCCTAAGCCCTCTTTTCTCTCAGAGTTGTCTAAGTTTTGAATTAACACTAATAGCCTATGATTGTGCTGTATTAGATAAGATGTAATGAAAAGCATCTTAAAAATGTGGAGAAGTAGCATACAAGTGGTAGGATTTGGTTTGCGAGTAATATTTTTATATGTCTTGTCTGCACACATCTCTATAGGTTTTTTTTTTTTTTTTTTTTTTAATATTTCTAAGCTGATACAGAGGCAGTACAGTGCCAGGGACTTCATATAGCCAGGGCAGGGCACCAGGGCTTCCACTAACAGGGTGTGTATCTTGGAACAAGTTATTTTCCCTTTAATATTGTTTATTTTCTTACAAGGAAGACAATCTATGCTCTACCTAAACTCTAGCAGTTATCGTGAAGCTCCAATCAGAGCAGCTGAAGGAAATTTGAAACATACAGAGTCCATTCTGTATCTAGACTTCAGGATTAGACAAAAAGGAGGCTGGTTTAATGGAAAGTGATAAAGAATTGATCCATTCATGTTCACATGAATGCTAGAAAGTTAGTAGCATGGGGATAAATATTGCAGGATTACTCAACAACATCAACTGTCTGAGATACAGCTAGGACAAGTCAGCAGGCAAATTCATGGCTAGTTGAGCCAAACTTCAAATGGGAGTGTACCTCCTCCAACAACTAACCAGTGATTTTCTTGAAAGGCAGATGGTTTTCTGAGATCTGATAATTGTATCCGCCCACTCTGGACCTAATTTCTCAGCAGGATCTTCCTCATGATGGCCCAGCTGTGGTATCACTCCTGCTGTGGTATCTCTATTGCAATTCAGCCAAAGCCATTCTGTTGTAAACTGTGATGGTTATACATGGGTTCATAGCAGAGCAATACCCATTGTCAAAGAAGAAATTGGATGTAGAGTGTCAGCTGTAGGAGAAAGACTGATTCAGCATCATCATCACTTACCACCCTGGTCAGTCATTACTCAATAATAGCTATCGTTTACTAAGCATTATTAAATAGCTTGTTGACCTAGGTGATGATGATGCCAGTTCTCTGTTGCAAATAATGCAGTATATTATCTCATGTGATCATCATATGGTAATATGAGTTAGTAATTATCCTGTCTTACTGATTAAGAAACTGAGGTAGAAAGAGATGAAATCATTTGACTGAGATGCCATAGTCACCTGATCCTCAAAATCAGACTACGGGATATCTGGACCAATGCACTTGAACACCAGACTTCATCAGTTTGGCCTGCTATAGCAAAGTGCCATAGACTGGGTGGCTTATAAGTAATAGAAATGTATTTCTCTCAGTTCTAGAGGCTGGAAGGCTGAGATCACAGTGCCAACATGGTCGGGTTCTGGTGAGGGCCCTCTTCTGGGTTACACACTGCCAGCTTCTTATTGCATCCTTGCATGGAGAAAAGAGGATGTAGGATGTAGTCAGTCCATTTCAAGCATGCTACACAATTTTAAGGTTGGACATGGAACTAGGGCCTGATAAAAATAAATGATGACATTGCATCCTGCTTGAGGAAATCTTCTGGTAACTTTATTATTAGAGATGAAGTCATAACTTATTGGCAAAGCATCTAAGACTTTTCAACATCTAGATCCAAATTTTTCTCAGTCATATTCCTTGACAGTACCCCTCATCACACCCCATATTCAAAGACAAACAAAAATGTCTCCTACCTGCTGCTCCGCTTCAAGCTCCCCAAACCTCACAACCTTTGTTTTCACTGCTCTCCCTGACTCTAATAGTCTTTACAAAATTATCATGGCCAAATACTAACCTTTCCTCAACAAACAATTTCAGCATTCCTGCTTCATTTCCTTATTTCTAATCTAAACAAGCAGATGTTATTTTTGAACTCCTATCTTTTTTATTCCTAGAATTTTCTGTTATATAATGTTACATGATAATATCTTATCACTCTTAAAAATCAGTAATTTTGAGGGCATGTACTAGGGGCTAATGACAATGTCACATGCTTTGCTAACCTTCACATCAATCCTGTGGTGCTGGTGTTATCATTTTCATTTTATGAGAAGGAATTCAGATTTGCATAAGGAACACAAGGTCTTAACACCTGGGTTTACATCCAGATATCTCTCAATGTGAAACCTGTGTTATCCATAACCATCTCCTTATTGTTAGTAAACTCATAAAAACAAAATCTGCATCTTGCTTATATTTGATTCCCTACACATTGCACATGACAGGCACCATGCTTTTTTTTATTCCTTTGAAAATTGATTTAAATTAAATTCTGCCTTAGAGCATAAGCTTTCTTGAAGCTGTATATTCACTCCAAACACAAAACAACCTGAGACCTTCTTCGCCTTTGTTCATCACTGATGAATGTTTGCTTGTTCTTTTAGTTACATTAAACTCTTTTATTCATTTTTACTTTATACTGGCTCCCCACGTTCTTGTTGCTGAACTGACAATCCTTCATTTTAGTTGTTTGACAGCTTTTACGCCCTGCCTGCCAGCATCAATATTTACTAATGGACCCTTTATCTTACAAAAGCTGTTTTCAATCAAGAAAGATAATGAAGAAATTACGTGACCCTAGACATGTAGCTACCAGTAACCACGGCATGTGTCATTTGGCTTTTTTGCCATCTGTGCCCAAGCAACAGGGCAGGGCAAGGAAAGGATAGAGGAGCAGAGATAGCAGAGGAGAACTCCAAGGAGAGAGAAGATTGATGATTCAGAAGCAGGAAGGGAACAAGTTTTTTGGAGTCTGTTTCTAAGGCCCAGACATTTTACATGCATGTTCCTATTTAATTCTTAAAACAATGCTAAGAGATTATGGCTAGCCCTTTTAATTTTTTCTTAAATGAAGAAAAATTGAGGATCAAAGACAAATGATAGGTTCAAAGGAACAGAAACAGAAGTGAGAGAAACTGTTTATTATGTTAATTTAAGTCCCTGAAATTTGGAACTGTCCAGAACAGATTTGAATCCAGGCATTATCCATAGGATTAGGTAATCTTTAACAAGTTGTTAATGTGTGCATAAGTGTGTGTGTGTGTGTGTGTGTGTGTGTGCATGCGTGTATGCATGTACATTTAGCTAATTTCCTTTTTTCCCCCCCAAGGCTTATAGTTTTATATTTTTTAAATTTTTCTAGTTTTGTCTTAGGTTCAGGGAGTAATGTGCAGGTATATTACATGGGTAAATTGCATGATGCTGACACTTGGTGTATATGAATAATCTATCACCAAGGTAGTGAGCATAGTACCTGATAAGTAGCCTTCTTTTTTTTTTTTTTTTTTTTTTTTTGAGACGGAGTCTTGCTCTGTCGCCCAGGCTGGAGTGCAGTGGCCAGATCTCAGCTCACTGCAAGCTCCGCCTCCGGGGTTCACGCCATTCTCCTGCCTCAGCCTCCCGAGTAGCTGGGACTACAGGCACCCGCCACCTAGCCCGGCTAGTTTTTTTGTATTTTTAGTAGAGATGGGGTTTCACCGTGTAGACCAGGATGGTCTCGAACTCCTGACCTCGTGATCCACCCGTCTCAGCCTCCCAAAGTGCTGGGATTACAGGCTTGAGCCACCGCGCCCGGCGATAAGTAGCCTTCTAAACCACGCCTGCCTCCTACCCTCCCACTTTGTTTATTGTTCCCATGTTTATGTCCACATGTATTTAATGTTTAGTTCCCATTCGTAAGTGAGAACATACAGTATTTCATTTTCTGTTCCTGTGTTAGTTTGTTAGTTCATTTAGGATAATGGCCTCCAGCTGCATCCATTTTGCTGTAAAGGACATGATTTCATTACTTTTTATGGCTATGTAGTATTCCACAGTGTATATATATATCATTTTTTTGTTATCCAGTTCACTGTTAATGGGAATCTTAGATAATTCCATGCTTTTGTTGTAATGAACATATGAGTGCATGTGTCTTTTTGGTAGAATGATTTGTTTTCCTTTTGAGTATATACCCAATAGTGGGATCACTAGGTCAAATGTTAGCTCTGTTTTAAATTCTCTTAGAAATCCCCACGCTGCTTTTCATAGTGGTGGAATTAATTTTTATTCCAACCAGCAGTGTGTGTTTCCTTTTCTCTGCAGCCTCACCAGTATTTGTTGAATTTTGACTTTCATAACAGCCATTCTGATGGGTGGGAGATGCTATCGTATTGTGGTTTCGATTTGCATTTCTCTAATCATCAGTGGGTATGAACAGTTTTTCATGCATTTTTTGGCCACAAGTATGTCTTCTTTTGAGAAGTGTCTGCTCATGTCTTTTGCCCATTTATTAATGGGGTTATTTGTTTTTGTTTGCTGATTTGTTTTAGTTCCTTATTCTGACTATTTGACCTTTGTCAGATGCATAGTTTGCAAACACTTTCTCCCCTCTGTAGGTTGCCTCTTTGTTGATAGTTCCTTTGGCAGTGCAGAAGTTCTTTAGTTTAGTTTGGTACCACTTGTCAATTTTTGTTTTTGTTGCAATTGCTATTGAGGACTCAGTCATAAATTCTTTGTCAAGGCTGATGTCCAGAATGGTATTTTCTAGGTTTTTTTCTAGAGTTTGTCTTGTTTTAGGCTTTACATTTAAGTGTTAATCTATCTTGAGTTTATTTTTGTATATAGTGAAAAGAAGGGGTCTAGTTTCAGTCTTCTGTATATGGCTAGCTGGTTATTCCAGCACTGTGTATTGAATAGGGAGTCATTTCCTCATTGTTTGTTATTGTTGACCTTGTCAAAAATCAGGTGGTTGTAGATGTGTGACTTTGTTTCTGGGTTCTCTATCCTCTTCCATTTGTTGATGTGTTTGTTTTTGTACCAGTACTATGCTGTTTCAGTTACGGTAGCCTTGTAGTATAGTTTGAAGTCCAGTAGTGTGATATCCTCTGCTTTGTTCTTTTTGCTTAGGATTTCTTTGGTGAATCAGGGTTTTTCAGCTCTGCATGAATTTTAGAATAGTATTTCTAATTCTCTGTGAAATATCATGGTAGTTTGATAGGAATACCACTGAATCTATATATAGCTTTGGGCAGTATGTCCATTTTAGCAATATTGACTCTTCCTATAAGTGAGCATGGAATGGTTTTTCTTTTGATTGTCTCATGTCTGATTTCTTTCAGCAGTTTTTTATAATTCTTGTAGAAATCTTTCACCTCCATTGTTCACTATATTCTGAGGTATTTTATTCTCTTTTGTGGCCATTATAAATGGGATTGTTTTCTTGACTGAGCTTGGATCATACTAGTATATAGAAATGCTACTGATTTTTGTACATAGGTTTTGTATCATGAAACTGCTGAAGTCATTTATTAGTTCTAGAAGCCTTCTGGTGGAGTCTATGGGGTTTTCTTGGTATAGAATCATATTGTCTACAAAGAGATATTCTGACTTCCTCTCTTCCTGTTTGGATGCCTTGTACTCTTTCTCTTGCCTGAGTGCTCTGACTAGGACTTCCAGTACTATGTTGAATAAGAGTGGTAACAGTGAATATCGTTGTCTCATTCTGATTCTCAAGGGGAATGCTTCCAGCTTTTGCCCATTTGGTATGATGTAGGCTACTGGTTTGTCATAGATGACTCTTATTATTTTGAGATATGTTTATTCAATTCCTAATTTGTTGATTGCTTTCAAAATGAAGGATTATTGAATTTTATTGAAGGATTTTTCTGTATCTATTGTGATGATCATTTGAATTTGGTTGTTAATTCTATTTACGAGGTGAATCACATAACCAGTCCTGCATCCCAGGAATAAAAACTACTTGATTGCTGTGAGTTAGCTTTTTGATGTGCTGTTGGATTTGATTTGCTAGTTGTATTTTGTTGAACATTTTTGCAACTATGTCCACCAGAGATATCAGCATAAAGTTTTCTCTTTTTTGCTGTTTCTTTATCAGGATTTGGTATCAGAATAACAATGGCTACATAGAGTGAGTTAGGGAGGATTCCCATTGTCTTGATTTTTTTGAATAATTTCAGTAGGGTTTGTACTAGGTCTTCTTTATATTTCTGGTTGAATTCAGCTGTGAAGCCATATGGTCCAGTACTTTGTTTGTTTGGTAGGCTTTTTGTTACTGATTCAATTTTGGAATTTGTTATTTGTCTGTGCAGGATTTTAACTTCTTCCTGGCTTCATCTTGGGAGGTTGAGTCCATCCAGGAATTCTTCCATTTCTTCTATGTTTTCTACTTTTTGTGTATACGGTGTTTGTAATAGTGTCGATAATTTTTTGTTTTTGTATTTTTGTGTGGTTGATGATAATGTCCCCTTTGTCATTTCTGACTGTGTGTATTTGTATCTTTTCTCTTAATTTTTTTTATTAATCTAGTTAGTCCATCAATCTTGTTTAGTCTTTCAAAGAACCTACTTTTGATTTCACTAATGTTTTGTATAGATTTTTTTCATTTCAATTTTGTTCAGTTAAGCTCTGATTTTGTTTATTTCTTTTCTTCTGGTAGTTTTGGGATTGGTTTGCTCCTGTTTTTCTAGCTTCTCTAGGTGACACAGTAAGTTGTAAATTTGAGATTTGTCTAACTTCTTGATGTTGGGGTTTAGTACTATGAATTTTCCTCTTAATATTGCTTTATCTATGTTCCAAAGATTCAGGTATGTTGTGAGTCTGTTTTCATTAGTTTCAAAGAATATTTTTATTTTTGCCTTAATTTAATTCTTTATCCAATTCAGAAGCAAGTTGTTTAATTTCCATAAATTATTGTGTGGTATTAATAGATCTTTTTGGTATTGATTTATATTTTTGTTGCTCTGTGGTCTGAGAATGTGGTTGGTATGATTTTGATATTTTTGAATTTGCTGAGACTTGCTTTATAGCTAAGGTGTGATCAGTCTTGGAGTCTTATATGTGTCATGTGCGGATGAGAAGAATGTATATTCTGTCGTTGTCAAGTTGAGTATTCTGTATCTATTAGATGTAACTGGTCAAGTGTTTAGTTTAAGTCCAGAATATCCTTGTTAGTTTTCTACCTTGATTATCTGTCTAATGCTGTCAGCGGGATGTTCAAGTCCCCCAGTATTGTGTGATTGTCTATATTTCTTAATAGATGTCTAAGAATTTGTTTTATGAATCTTGGTGCACTAATGTTGGTTGCATATATATTTAGTATAGTTCAGTCTTCTTGTTGGTTTGAGCCCTTTATCATTATGTAATGCCTTTGTCCTTTTTGATCATTATTGTTTTAAAGTCTATTTAATCTGATATAAAAATAGCAACTTCTGATCTATTTTGTTTTCCATTTACCTGATATATCTTTCTCCATCCCTTTACTTTGAGCCTATGGGTGTCATTACTTGTGAGATGAATCTCTTGAAGACAGTAGAGAGTTGGGTCTTGCTTCTTTGTTCAATTTGTCACTATATGCTTTTTAAGTGGGGGCATTTAGCCCATTTACATTCAGGTCAATTGATATGTAAAAATTTGATTCTGTCATTGTGCTGTTAGCTGGTTATTATGTAGACTTGATTGTATAGCTCCTTTATCATGTCATTGGGCTTTGTGCTTAAGTGTGTTTTTGTGACGGCAAGTATCATTCTTTCAATCCCATGTTTAGCACTCCCTTTATGACTTCTTGTAAGGTAGGTCTAGTGGTAAATTATCCCCTAAGCATTTGCTTGTCTAAAATTAACTTCATTTCTTCTTCACTTATGAGGATTAATTTGATGGCATATGAAATTTTGGCTGGAATTTCTTTTCCATACAGATATTAAAAATAGATCCCCAATTTCTTCTAGTTTATCAGGCTTCTGCTGTAAGGTCTACTGTTAGCCTAATGGAGTTCCCTTTATAAGTGACCCACCTCTTCTCTCTAGCTGCTTTTAAGATTTTTTTTTCCTTTGCTTTGACCTTGGGGGATCTCAAAATAATATGTCTTGGAGATGGTCATCTTGCATAGTATCTCACAAGGGTGTTCTGAATTTACTAAATTTGTTTGTTGACCTCTAGTGGGATTGGGAAAATTTTCATGGACTATATCTTCATATATGTTTTATAAGTTGCTTGCTCTTTTTCCTTTTCTTTCAGGAATGTCAATGAGTCATTGATTTGGTCTCTACATAATCCTAAATTTTTCAGAGGTTTTATTCTTGTTTTAAGTTCTTTTTTATTTTACTTTTGTCTGCCTGTGTTGCTTTGAAGGAGCAGCCTACCGCTTCTGAGAATCTTTCCTGAGCTTGGTCTATTATTTTGATAACATTTCCAATTGTATTTCGAAATTCCTGTAGTAAATTTTTCATTTCCAAAAATTTAGTTTTGTTCTTTCTTAAAATAGTTATCTCATTATTCAACATTTGGATCATTTCACTGATCCTTTGGATTAGGTTTCAATATTTTCTTATATCTATCTTAATGAACTTCATTGCCATCTAGATTCTAAAATCTACGCCTGGCATTTCAATCATTTCAATCTTCTTGAGAGCCATTGCTAGGGAGCTAGTGTGATCATTTGCACGTAAAAAGACACTGGCATTTAGAGTTGTCAAAGTTATTGTGCTGGTTCTTTTTCATCTGATGTTCCTTTATCCTTTAACGTTACTGTTCTTCCAATAGGGCTTTTTGGTTTTTTGTTTTTATGATCTTTATTGCCCTTGAGTTTCCTTTCGTCTTTTATTTTTGAGACAGGGTCTTACTCTGACACCCAGGCTGTAGTACAGTGGTATGATCGTGGCTCACTGAAGCCTTGACTTTCTGAGCTCAACCGATCCTCCTAGCTCAGCCTCCCGAGTAGCTGGGACTGCAGGCATGTGCGAACATGCCTGGCTAATTTAAAAAAAAAAAAAAAAAAAAAAAATTTGTAGAGATGGGGTCTCACTGTGTTGCTCAGGCTGGTCTCAAACTCCTGGGCTCAAGTGATTTTCCCACCTTGGCTTCCCAACGTGCTAGGATTACAAGTGTGAGTCATCATGCCCAGTCTTGAGAGTTTGTGGTGCAAGCTTGGTGTAATTGAATGACTTTATTTCTGGATGTTTTCAGGGGGCTCAGGCTCAGCTCTGTACTCCCAGGTTGTCTGCTCTAACCCTGGGTGGCTGGGATCAGGTCTGCAGCTTTGTCCTTTAGCCCATCAAGGTTGAGTGTTGCCTGAGCTTGATGGGCTAGGATGCTCCCGGATTGCTGGCAACAGCACTCTGTAGAGGTGAGTGGGGGGTCATGGGTGTAAGTGCTCCAGCAGGGCTGGTAGGGGCACCATAGATGCGAAGCGTGGTAGCAGTGGCAGGGGCACTGGGGGCAGGAGGAACTCCAGCAGGGGCAGAAGGGGTGCTACAGGCAGGGAGTGCTTAACATGAGCATCAGGGGTGCCATGGGCAAATGTGCTCCAATGGGGTAGGGACAGGGTTGCAGGAGAACACATTCAGTGGGGAGGCTGTCAGCAAAAGTGCTCTGGTAGGGCAGTAGGGGGGCTAGGACAAAACCACTGTGGTGGTGGACACTGGTAAAAGTGCTCTGGTGGAGTAGTTAAAGCTGTGCTGCATGCAGACATGGCTAGGCAGGGACTCTGAAAGGGGCTGGCGGACTGTGGGGTTCACAGATCAGATTCATCCTGGTCCTGTAGGGAAGAGAGCCCTGCTCCCTCCAGGTCTAGTGACTTATGTAACTCAGAGCCATTATATCCTTATGAGCCATTCAGGGCCTGGAACATGTCCCATATTCAGCAACCCCATGAAGGATTCCCAGTTTCCTCTCCCTTTCATCCTGCTGTCTGGGCTGTCTCTCTAATATCTTTTAGTCCATTCTTTCAGATGATCTGTTCTGAGTGTGTTGATTTACTGGATATTTTGGTCTGTTTTGGTGGAAGACGTTCCTCCTGGCAGTATCTAGTTAGCTGTCTTGTCTTGGATACAGTGTCCAAATTTTTAATTTCCAAGCCTATAAAATGAGAATAATAGAAGATCAACTCTGATGATTTACCATGAGGATTAAATGAGATAATGGATATACAGTTTTTAGCCCAGTTTCAGATACAAAACAACTGCTGCAAATATAACAAGCTTTTATATTTTTATTCTTATTAGTACTAAAATGAAATAATGGCTCCAACATTTAAATGCGAGCCCATTTCCCTTGAATTCTGTGTTATTTCCATGCTATCATGAAGTCTGGACAAGTCAGTAAATAAAAGGAATAAGAAAGAAAGGGCAAGAAAAATATATTAAAAAGCTTTCTCCGTCTGTAAAACAGGCTTCATTATGTTGATTAGACTACAGGAAGTGCTCTCTCTAGCCCAGATTAGTGCCTCCAAAATTTCAGAATTCACCAAGCTTAGTCATTCTCCAGTTTTCTGGGTAATGTAATGGTACTTTATTGCCATGCTCAAGTTGATTCCTTTATATTCATACTGCAGTTTTGTAGTAAAATTTGCTCTTTATCAACACATACAGCATATTTATTGTGTTGATAAAGCAGCAGAATACAATGTATTTGAAGCAGAATACAACCTATTTAAGTGAGAGAAATATGTTCATACTTTATTCATGCTACTCTAAAATCATAGAATCCTCAATTTTTATAGTTCCCATAGGAAAAATTGTTTATAACGTTAATCCTTTGAAGATGAAAGAATGTTAAAAACTTAAAAAAATATGATCCTGATAGCTTGGACATCTGTATTCTACTTTAAACTCAACCTTGTACTGTGCGACCTTGCTTAATCTGTCTGTTGGTATTTGCAAAGCTTTGGAAATAAGGAAAAAAAAGCTTTTACTTTTTATATTCACCTATGATAAAATGTTTTGTACAGCACTAATTCGTATATTTGATGAACAGGTGTTCTCTTTCATTTCTCCGTTTTTATAAACATGACCTGGTCTATTAGTCAAACAATGGTCTTAGTCTGTAAAAGGTGGATGCATAATCAGTATTTAATTACTAAGCATGTTAATGTCATTGATTCCTGGAAAAGGTGAGAATAGTTACAAATCCTCACTTTTTACAAAAATGCACATGAACACATGCTCACACAATTAGGACTGAATTTCAGCAGAAGGGTGTACTCCCTACAACCCACCCATGAATGGGTCCACACCACTAAGATTCAGTTTCCCTCTACTTTTCTAGTCCAGACACCCACCATGAGCCTAACATGGCAGTTTTTCAACAGTAAGTGAGCTAGCCCCTTTATCTGACATCAGCTTTATCAAGAGCTGGAACATTGTCTTTGAAAAAGAGTGAGTATGATTTCACTGAGAAGCCAGAAGAAAGAAATGAGGTAGAAGAGCCTGACTGCTGTGGGCATGAGAGGTGGCAGCACAGCGTAAAGCTCTCTGCACCACTCTGTCTAATGACAGTGTTCTACAACCTCTCTAGGGACAAACTGGGACAGGACAAACTGGGACAGGTCTCCCTACAGCAACCAAGCGTGCTGTTCTCTGTCCTTTTATTAGCAAGGCAACTTCCACTGAAACCCTCCTCTGCCCAGTGCCATGTACTATCCTAGAAGAGAAAGACTCTGAACCCGGACTCCAGGCCTTTCTCTATGTTGAATTTTGGGATCTTCATGACTTACCAGATGAGATGGTTTTTACAAATGAGATGCATCTGTGAATTGTCAGAGTGGCTGGCACAGAGTTAATGATAAAAACAATACAACAACAAAAAACCACTAGTTTTCTTTTGAACCTTTTTTTTCTGATGTTCTCCTTAAATATTTTCCCACCTTCTTGTATATTGCCTCATAACTCTTTATCAGATTTCATGACCCTTATATCTTTACATAGCTGCCTTTCTGTATTCTAACAGTATAAGCCAAGCATGATGCAAAAGGTCTGTGGTATAGTTGCTAGAAAATGAAGGATGAGTGAATAAAGCAATAAATGAAAAACTAAAAGTATAAATAGAATTGTACTAATATATGCACATATGCCTGATACTTAAGTTATAGAAAAGTCTGGGTGAGTGTCCCTTCCTCAGGGAAGTTTACCTTGACCACATAATGTAGCATTTGTAGAAAGTTATGATTATATTTTTGTGTTTGTTTCTTTCTTATAAAGACAAAAGACAGTAATTTTTAATCTTATACTTTTGTTTTTGTTTTTGTTCAGTTAGGAAGAAAGTTTACTCCTGGAACAAACATTGTACCTGGATCAAATATTGGTCTTCAATGTATATGAGTGGAACAAATGAGTCACTCACTTCTCTCTCCTACCTCCTATTTCTCCTTATTTTTCCCTTCATCTTTCCTCGTATTCTTTTTCTTTTCTTTTTTTCTGAGACAGAGTCTCACTCTGTCACCCAGGCTGGAGTGCAGTGGTGCGATCTTGACTCACTGCAACCTCCGCCTCCCGAGTTCATGCCATTCTCCTGCCTCAGCCTCTGGAGTAACTGGGACTACAGGCGCTCGCCACCATGCCCGGTTAATTTTTTTTGTATTTTTAGTAGAGACAGGGTTTCACTGTGTTAGCCAGAATGGTTTCGATCTCTTGACCTTGTGATCCGCCCGCCTTGGCCTCCCAAAGTGCTGGGATCACAGACGTGAGTCACCGTGCCCGGCCTTCCTTGTATCCTTTTTATTCTACTTTCCCTGATTCTCACATTTATACAACTCTTCTCTCTTTTTCATGCATTTAAAAAAATTTTGTATATGATCTTCCATCTTTCCTGCAAAATATAAACACATTGTACTTGATGAAAATGATCATAAAGAATGTGATGATGATGATGATGATAGTAATAACGTAAAGTGTGCAATATGCCAGACATCATTCTAAGCATTTTACCTAAATTAACTCACTCAACCATCCCAGAAATCCTATGAATCGGGTACTCCTCTAGTCCCCAGTTTACAGAAGAGAAAACTGGGGCTTGGAGAAGGTAACGAGCTACTCCAGGTTTTGGAACTAAGAAGTGTCAGAGATGGCTACAAATCAGAGGGTTTAACTTCAGAGTGTAAGGTCTTTAACCATTTAGATACGCTACCTCCCTAAAACCTCAATTGCCTCAAGTAATGCGTTTTAGGAATCTCTGGAGAGCTTTGGATTTTAGGATAAAATAAGATAGCTCTTAAATTTTCTTTGTTACTTTTTCACCAGTTTCTAAGAAAATTCACTTCACATTATCATTCTGAAAATAGATCTGACTGGATTGAAACTCTGAACCACTCTGGCCTCCCCTGCTGTCAACGGCAGCCTGACAGCCTCCATAGTTCTTGATCTGGGGAATTATGGGAGAATCTTGAACCTGTCAGGATGCTTGACCAGGTCCTTGTCCAGTGGGTGAATGACAGCAGCAACATTTCTGTGTCTACTTGATGTGCCGTCTGGGAGCAGCCAAATCTCAGAGTTCTGTGCAGGATATCTGCAACTAAAGACCCCAGTAAAATGCTATGTTGTGAAGGAAAGTGGGCGTGAGGTCAGAATGAAGGCACTGGCTGGGAGTCAGCATACCTGAGCTGTAATCTTTCCTCAAGATCCCCAGCTGTGTGATATGGGGCAAGCCACTTAACATTTTCAAACTTCATTTCTCTAGTTATTATACAAAGAGGTTTGCTAGTACATCTTTCAAGGTCCCATTTATCTATAAAATTCTCCGAAACTCATTTAAAACAACACACAAAAGAAGAAAAGCAAAATAATGAATTGTCAGTTCAGGCAATTTGACCCCGAGGCTGCAACTCTGAAATTTAAATCACAGCCTATATGAAACTATCTTATTCCCCTCTCCAAAGGATCTCCTTACTGAGTATTAGAATACCAAAAAAAAAAAAAAAAAAAAAAAAAAAAGAGAGAGAGAGTAATAAGTGATGGCCTATGAAGAGTGATAAAACAAATGAAAATCAGCTGTGAAGGTGAGTCAGGTGCTGGGAGGTGGTAGAGATCTGTAAGAAGGGGGCATTAAAATAAGAACAATAAAAAGAAAAATGGACCTGATGTGATCTGAGAGATGGAATCGGAGACTTTATGTCGGGAGAAGGTGGTGAGTGAAGCAGGACTTAACCTGAGTCTGAGACTGAATGTGTTGTTAAATTTGGCTTTTAGGAATAGTCCTCTCAAAGTGATTCAAACAACAAAGATGACTTATTCATGACCTCATAAAGTGGAAGGTCTTCAGTATGTTTCATTCAGTCGCTCAGTGGTCTCTCTAAGCAAGTAGCTTTCTTCAGTGTCTCTACTCTGCCTTCCTTTGTGCTAATTTCAACAGTATTATAAGGCTGGCTTCACTCCTGGGGTCAAGATTATTAAGCTACTTCTTGTACTACAATTTCCCAGTAACTACTAGTGGGTTGGTTTTGGATAGCTTACCTGGAATGGCAAGTAACTATTTCTATAAAGCCCTTAGAAAATCTTCTCCCATGACTCATTGATTCAACTTTAATCATATACACAATTTTATATCAATGTCACTGACCATGGGCATGATGTCCTCTGACTGGCTGAAACCTCTATTACCCAAATTAATCACTATAGCAATGGGGTGGGGGGTTCCTTATGGGATTATATAAATTTTGAATAGTACAAGAAGAGCTGGGGCACTTAACCTCCTCTACACCCAGGGCTGCTTTGCAATGGAAAAGGAGAAGCATGAATATTGGGAGGCAGCAACCATGGCTATGTCATGAAAAGTCAAAACAAAGCAAGAACAAATGCTTAGAAAGAATGACAATGCGGTTTACCCTGAGAACTAGTTTTGATTGATTGGAGTACAACAGGCACTTAAAAAAGCAGTCTGAATGCCATGTGTTTGCAACTCTTGATTTAGCAGAAAAGTATATTAAAAAGAAGAAACAGATGTTGCCTGATTTCTGAAGTCCAGTTATTTAGAATCCGGAAGAGACAAGACATTGCTAGGTAGCCTTCAGACTGCGTTTGGTCCTGTATCTGCACCATAATATCCTGTACTACTAAAAGTTGGGTTTACTTAATAGTCTTTTCAAATTCTGCAATTTTTGCCTATAGACTCAGCAGAGTAAATTAAAAAAAAAATAAGACAAAATTAACACAACAAATGAAATGAGATGGAACTGAATTTGATGCATAAAGTCGTTATTACATCTAGGAGGAAATAAAAGGAGCAAACTACATAGAACACAGTCTACAACCCATGATTATCCTGAACACGTCTCCTGGTCATTAGTACATCGGCATCAGAGAATAGATGGAGATATTGCTCATTCAGTTTTCCAGGCTTAGACCCAGCCTCACAAGTGGGGGAAGGGACAGGCAGAAGTTGGTATTTCACTGTGTGCAAATATTGAATTCAGTAAACGTGTGTTTAGCATTACTTAAGTACATATTTTTCTATAAGAAAATCTAGTAAATGTAGATATATGTTCTATTTAAAATAAATTTCCAGTCTACCTGGAATGTGTGTAGGAGTGGCCTGTGTTAATGAAGGTTCAATCAGGAAAATAATAACTATTCTGAGAGGAAACCTAGTACAAAGAATTTATTACACAAGTGATGGAAGAGATGAGAAGACAATGGGGGCCTGGGAAGCACCCCAAGATTATCAACAGCTGAACTATACAACCATCCCTAAGTTTTAAAAGGAAAGGAGAAGAATTGTGATATTGCTAGATTCTGAGACAAGGTCTCACAGAACCACAGGAAATTTGTGCAATGGACTAGACAGAGAAACAAAGGAGAACCAGCCACAAGTATAGACATCACCTAAGGTGGAGGTGGAAGTGGGTGTTCAGGGGCAGATACTCTGGACTTTCCCTTCCTCTCACCCTCTGATACCATTTCAGTGCTCCTATTGTTTGAATATCTATGTATCTCTTCAAATGAGATTCTGGACCATGCAGTATACAGGGCTGTGTTCCACAGAACAGAGATAAGGAAGAACAAAGAATTAACCTTACACCAGACAGGACTGACACAGAAACTGTCATAATAGCTATAATTTATTACTTACTATGTGCTAAAGGAGGATGCTAAATATTTTGTATCCTATTTTATCTCATCCTCCCAACAGACTCATGAGATAAGTTCTATTATCAGTCTTCTTTTTTCAATGAGGAAACTTTCTTGGAACAGTTAAAGAAAACAAAAGAAAATTATATGGCTTATGAGAGGCTGAGCCAAGATTCAAACCCATGTCTGTCAGTCTGTCAAGCCCAGGTTTTCCACCCTAAGTTGATGACACAGACTACCATAGCAGGCAGGCTGTAAGATGTGTCATAATGTGCTCAAGTTCTTTATGCAGATGGTAAGAGTTTGCATTGGATGTATCTAAGAAGCAATTATAAAGGCGAGGACATTGGAGTTATTTCTTCAAAAATGAGAGCACAGAAATGACATGGGCAAAAATAAGATATGGTGATAATTGGCGAAGCAGTGCTGGAGATACTAGGGCAAATGGGAGAGATAGCATAGGTATGAACAATGACAGGAAACTGCAGGACATTTTAAAGAAGGGTGTGTGTGTGTGTGTGTGTGTGTGTGTGTGTGTGTGTGTGTGACAGAGAGAGAGAAAGAGAGAGAGGAGAGAGAGAGAGATCTAGTTTAAATGTTGTACAGAATAACATTCAAAATATAGTTTAGAACCTGAGGTTAGAAGACCTCTGATTTACACTAAGTGTGCATTTTAAAAGAAAATAAAAACATATAATTTCTAATAATATTTGAATACTTGCATAATTTATAAAGCTCTTCCAAATCCATTATTCTCCAAGCAGCCTTGATATAACTCAAGACTATTTTTGCTGATTTTACATGATGGCATTGAGGCTCAAGAAATGTAATCAACTTTCCAACTATTGCATACTGATAAAGTTTGGATAATTGTCTCTGCCCAAATCTCAAGTTGAAATGTAATCCCTAATATTGGAGGTGGGGCCTGGTGGGATGTGTTTGGGTCATGAGTGTGGATTCCTTATGCCTTGGTGCTGTCCTTGTGGTGGTGCATAAGTTCTTGAAAGATCTGTTTGTTGTAAAGTGTGGCACCTCCCCATCCACTTTCTCTCTTACTCCTGCTTTTGCCATGTGACGTGCTTACCCCTGCTTTTACCTTTCCCCATGAGCAAAACCTCCCCGAGACCTCTTCAGAAACCAAGAAGATGCCTGTGTCATGCTAGCACAGCTTGCAGAATCATGAACCAATGACATCTCTTTTTTTTTATAAATTACCCAGTCTCAGGCATTTCTCTGTGGTAATGCAAGAATGGCCTAATAGAGAAAATTAGTACTGAGGAGTGGCACATTGCTATAAAGATACGTGAAAATGTGGAAACAATTTTGGAACCAGAAAATGGGAAGCTGGAAGAGTTTGGAAGGTTCAGAAGAAGATAAGAAGATGTGGGGAAGCTTGGAACTTCTTAGAGACTGGTTAAATGGTTGTGACCAAAATACTGGTAATAATATGGACAGTGAAGGCCAGGCTGATGAAATCTCAGACAGAAATAAGGAAGTTACTGGGAACTGGAGTAAAGGTCACACTTGTTATGCCTTAGCAAACAGCTTGGCTAGCAAAGAGCTTGGCTGCATTCTGCCTACGCCCTAGGGAATCTGTGAAAATTTGAACTTGAAAGTGATGATTTACAGTATGGATTGATGGAAGAAGTTTCTAGGGAGCAGAGTGTTAAAGAAGTGGAAAGGCTGCTTCTGACAACATACACTCAGTTGTGGAAGCAAATAAATGATTTAAGTTGGAAGGTATTTTTAAGGGAAAAGAAGAGTGTACAAGTTTGGAAATTTTGCAGCCTGGCCATATGGCAGAGAAAGAGAAAAATTCTTCAGGCGAGGAATTCTGGCAGGCTGTGGAGCAAACACTTACTTTCAGATTTATGCAATACAAAAGCTAGGTGCTGATAGCCACATATATGGCAAAAAGGCCTTGAAGGCATTTCAAAGATATCTGAGGCACTCCCTTCCATCACAAGCCTGGAGGCCTAGGAGGACTAAATGGTTTTGTGAACCAGGGCCAGGTTGGTGCTGTCCTGCACAGCCTTGAGACACTGCTCCCTGCATCTAGGCAGCTTCAGCTTCAGCTGTGGCTCAAAGGGCTCCAGTACAGCTAGGGCTGCTGCTTTAGAAAAAGCAAACCACCATAAGTCTTGGCAGCTTCCATGTGATATTAAGTCTGCCAGTCTACAAAGTGCAAGAGTGATGGGGGTTTGGCAACCTCTGCTTAGATATCAGAGGATGTATGAGAAACCCTGGGTGCCCAAACAGAAGCCTGCTGCAAATGCAGGCTCTCACTGATAACCTCTATTAGGGCAGTCTGGAGGAGAAATGTGAGCTTGGAACCCTGACACAGAGTCATCACTAGGGCACTGCCTAGTAGAGCTGTGAGAAGGGGGCCACTTTCCTCCAGACCCCAAAATGGTAGATCCACTGGTGGTTTGCACCCTGTGCTTGGAAAAAGCTTTAGGCACCTGCGAGAGCAGCTGTAAGAGCTGAACCCTGCAAAACCACAGGGGTGGAGCTGCCCAAGGCCTTGAGAGCTCACCCTTTGCATCAGTGTACCCTGGATGTGGGACATTAAGTCAAAAGAGATTATTTTGGAGCTTTAAGATGTAATGACTACCCTGGGTTTCAAACTTGCATGGGACCTATAGCCCCTTTCTTGTGGCCAATTTCTCCCTTTTGGCACAGGAATGTTTACCCAATGCATGTACCACCCCCAATGCATGTACCACCAATGCATCATGGAAGTAGCTAACTTGTTTTTGATTTTACAAGCTCATAGGTGGAAGGAATTTACCTTGTCTTGGATGAGACTTTGGACTTTTGAATGAATTCTCGAATGATTTAAGACTTTGGAGGAAGGTATGATTATACTTTATAATGTGAGAAGGATGAGATTTGGGGGTACAGGGAGTATAATGGTATAGTTTGGATATATCTCTTGCCCAAATCTCATGTTAAATTGTGATCCCCAGTGTTGGAGGTGGGGTCTGGTGGGAGGAGTTTGAGTCATGGGGAAAGATCTCTTATAGTTTGGTGCTGTCCTCACCAAAGTGAGAGGGTTTTCACATGGTCCAGTCATTTAAAAGTGTGTGGCACCTCCCCGCAACCCCTTGATCCTGCTCTGCCATGTGAGATACCTGCTGTGGCTTCACCTTCTGCCATAAGTAAAAGCTCCCTGAAGCCTCCCGAGAACCAGAGCAGATACCTGTGCCATGCTTGCACAACTTGCAAAACCATAACCCAGTTAAACTTCTGTTCTTTGTAAATCACACAGTCTCAGGTATTTGTTTATAGCAATACAAGAATGGCCTAACACACATAGTAAATATTATGTGAGAGTCAAGACTAGAACTCTTGCTGCTTACTCCTAATCTCAGATCTCTTCACATATAATCAATATGAATTTGTGAATAAATTATATATTTGGCTTCAAGACACAGCAACTAATTCTAGATAACTCAAAGAAAAAGAAGCCTCATTATAAGCATAAAAGAGAGAGTCATGTTTCCTTGAAGTAAAGATACAACTGAGACAGCATGATACTGGAACTCAGGTAAAAAAAAAAAAAAAAAAAAAAAAAAAACGTTAATTTTATCTTGATCTGTTTAATCTTCTCCCAGACCAGTAACTTTCCTCACTTTTTCAGTCCACTTAGAAAGAATAAGAAAGGGAAAGATACCCATGTCATCATAAAATCTGGATTTAAGTTCTAATAACCCAAAATTATCTCCCTCTCTCTCTCTCCAGCCCAAACTCTCAGGAAGAAACTATAACTAGACCAGTTTTGATCAGGCATCTCTGTTTAATTCAATCAGCAGTGAGAAATATGTGTATATAGTCACATTATTAAAAATGGTTGGCAGGGGCTTCTGGTAAAGTGAGGTTACTGGAGAACATTACTTCAAATGGTATTTATCACACTCTGACTGTATTATAAGAATTTTTCTACTGTCAGATGGGAGGAAAGGCCATGTCTCTGTTTATCAATAAAGGCTCTAGACCAGCACAGAAGAGAAGCAGGATGATCAATTCCTCGGATTGCCTGAAGAGTAAACCCATGCCTCCTCCTGAGCAATGCCCATCAAGCAGAGAAAACCAGAGGGAGTGCCTTAGGTCTCTCCGTTAGTTCACATCCAACCTGGTGACTTCTAGTCCTCCGGAGTCTTTTGCTCAGGCAAAAGGAAGACTGTCACATGAATAAGATTAAGAAGACTCATTCACAGGTTGTGATTTCATTTAAAATCTGAGAGCCTGACTCTCTGGGATGCACCACTCTTAATAAACTAAGAATGAATTCAACATTTTATAATAAAAATGTCTCTTAGTTGGGTACAGTTAACAAAGCACCTCTATTGCTCTGATCTCATTTGATTCTCACAGCAACTTTTTATCACGGGAAAGGTAGGAAAAGCTGTTTGCTTCCCTATTTCACACATGGGTCTACTGAGGTTCATAGAGGCTCACAGCATCATGAGGTAGTTTGTGCCATTTTGATTAGATGCCATGTCTCTTTATTCCCCATCCAATACTCTTTTCTATTATACCATAATTTTTACCTTGTAAGATCCCTCTCCTATTTCTTTATTTTCTTAAATTTTATTAACCACCCCTCTCTGGCTTCTCTTTATCACCTTAAATATATTTTTCCTTCTAGGACATAAAATTATTTACTACAATTGAGTCTCTTTGTTTATAACCATGTTTTCCCTTTCATTGTCTAGTGTTTCATTTGGAGATATGCAGTCAGCATTACAACAGGTATCTACTTTTCAATGTGTGAGAAGCTCATCTGATGAAATTACAATTCCTAGCTAAAAGAGGCAATCAGAATAAATTATACACTGAAGAGAGACCCATGCCTGCATTGGATTACCTTGGTTGCTTGTCAGAATGTTATTACCCAAACTCCTTTCTCCCTTTCTCATCTCTTCATCTGTCTTAGGCTGTTCAAGCATTACTATAAAGAAATACCTGAGAAGGGGTAAGTTTGAAATAAAAGAGGTTTAATTGGCTTACAGTTTTGCAGGCTGTACAAGCATGGTGCTGATGTCACTTGGCTTCTGGAGAGGCCTCAGGGAGCTTTTACTCAAGGTGGAAGGCGAAGTGGGAGCAGGCATGTCACATGGTGAATGCAGGAGCAAGCGAGAAAGAGCAGAGGGAGAGATGCCATACACTTTTAAACAACCAGAACTTATGAGAATGCAGAGTGAGATCCCACTTACCACCAAGGGGGTGGCCCAAGTGATTCATGAGGGATCAACCCTCATGATCACCAAACACCTCCCACCAGGCCCCATGTCCAGCGTTGGGGGTTATATTTACATATGAGATTTGGACAGGGACAAATAACCAAGTTACATATCCCAAATTGTTTCTCTGCAAAATCGTTTTTCAGAATTTGTTTTACAGTTGAAATCTGAAGAAATGGAACTCCCAACATTTTTTTTTTTTTTTGACAGAGTCTTACTCTGTGCCCCAGGCTGTAGTACAGTGACACAATCTCGGCTCACTGCAACCTCTGCATCCTGAGTTCAAGTGATTCTCGTGCCTCAGTCTCCCATCATAGCTGAGATTATAGGCGGCTACCCCACGCCTGGCTAATTTTTGTAGAGACCGGGTTTCACCATGTTGGCCAGGCTGGTCTTGAATTCCTGGCCTCAAGTGATCAGCCTGCTTTGGCCTCCCACAGTGCTGAGATTACAGGTCTGAGCCACTGAGCCAGGCCCCAACATCTTTATTTTTAAAATTCAGTGGCTTGGTATTGGAGAGAGCCAGTTGTGTGTGACTCACTGTCACACAATGCTGCTACCATTTCCCAGGAAGGTGGTTCTTCTCTATAGCCATCTTTGGACATGCATGTTTCTGGAATTTGTATATCCTAAAGTTGGGAAACAGGACAGAACTGGTGAAGTTTTTAGATATACTAGTATCCAGGTAATGGACACAGCAAGTAAAAACAAAGGCTCTTTGGATATCTGAATTCACCAGAATAGAGCTTAGAATTCTGAATATGTAATGCTGGAGCTAGGATCAACTGCAAAGATCCTTTGGCACTGTGCTGTCAAGGAAACTGAGGTAATGTACAACAGAGAGACTTGCTGAGAGTCACCTGCAACATCCCAGTTCGGCAAGGTGTGCAGTAAACCTTGCTCTGTCCCTTTGGTTTACAAGCTGCTGCCTCTTTGTATTGAAATGAAGCATGCAGGAAGACTCAGTAAAATTACCTTTGAAAATTTCCAGCTGGGTTGTACCCTCCTAATACCAGGTTTAAAAGCACAAGGTGGTTGTAAAGAATGTTTCCAAAGGGTGGGCTGTGGGGATGGCAGAGTTGGTGATGGAAAGGAGAGAGATAGAAAGAAATGGTTTTTATGATGAGATTCTCACCGGGAGCTAAAATCATCCAACGGGGTGGAAGGGGGGAGTTGTGTTTAATGTTTGTTAAATTCTGGATAGCTATTTAAGCTGGGAGTGGTGAATTCATAGGGTATACTGGGTCTCTTGGAAGATGCTTCAGCCTTTCCTTTGTCTTTCCCCTAGAAGGAACTAAGAAGAAGGGGAGGGTATGGAAATGGATGGGTGAATGAAGTTTAACACAATGTTGAAGTCTACCAAAACACAAATCCTTCTGCTGAGCAAATCATGGTGTTTCCTGGGCACCAACCTAGGAAAGTGAGTCTAATAATGTGGCGATCTGTGTAGCACCAAAGAGCATTTGATCTGGAGTGGCAGCGGGAGGGTAATCCAGAAAACCTTGCCTCAACTTATAATAAAGAAGTGATGGGTCTATTTATTAACATGGTAATAATGGGCCAGTAAACATTAAAAGATCTTGACTGTATGCTGGGCACTGCCCCTAGCACTTGCCCTCAATTATTTCATCTATTCATTACCTCAAACCTATCTGTGAAAGTAAGTATTGTTATCACTGTGATAAAAATGCATAGGATTAGAAAAGTTAACTAATTACCAAGATCACAAAACTGGCAGTGGAGAAGCAGGATTGTGATTCACGTTAATCTGTTCCAAGACCTGTGCCCAGTAATAGATACAAGTAATTTCATAGTATTCTTGCATAACAAAAACAACCTGATTTTTGAAGCCCAGTTCTATGTCCTGTCTGAATCCTGAATCTGCACTTCTAACCTTTATAATACTAGATCTATTTCTAACCTCTTGGTTAGAAATCAAAAGTGCTCAAGAAAATCAGTCAGTAGATGGGAATCAGACAGGGCTGGGTAAATAGTGAAGTGTGGTGAGAAGAGAAGGATGAAACAAAATGGCTGTGAAAGAACAAAACAGTGTTGAGAATCCAAGCAGGCAAGCTGAGTATAAAAAGCTCACGGTTATGAAAAAGAATTCACTTTAGCAAGCTTGTTTTTCCATTCTCTACCCCCAGCTGATCTGATGACAATCTCATTCCAACTAAATTCTCTTGTGTCGTAAATCTCTGTTTTTCCATCTCATTTTTTCTCACCTATTTTATTTTTGTTCCATTAAACACCACCTCCTCTTCCTTCCTGACCACTTCATTTTCTGCCTGGCCTTGAGATTCTCCTCAAGCATCTCAACAGCTTGACTTCTTCCTCTGCTAGGGGACTAATAGCTTTTTGTTGATCTACTGGCCATCTGGAAGCCAGAGCAGCCTCTACCCCACACAGGACCCGGGGAGAGAAACCAGTGTAGGTGGCATGAGGAGGCAGAAACAAGGAAGAAGAAATAAGGAAAGCCAGGGAATATAATAAGGAGATGACAGAAATAAAGCAAAATGAGAGGAAAATAGGATGGAAAGAAGGGAAAGAATAAAGACAGAAAAGCCTGTATTTTGAAGATAAAGGAAGATTCATAAGACAAAATGAGAGGTAGAAAGTAAAAACGCACAGGAAAGAGGGAGAGAAAGAGAGGGTAAATAGAAGGGGGGAGATACAAAAATTTTACAAAGTGAAGGGAGAGGAAAAAAAAGAAAGAAAACCTGAGAAAAAGTAAAATCTATATATAGTAAAGAAAAGACACCCGAAGTGGGGAGGAAGGAAGTTAGGCTGAAAGGGATGAAAAAGCAAAATGAAGTAATCAAACTAGTTGAGAAAGCAGTGAGAGACATAGCCGGCAGAAAGAAATACTGAGAGAAAAGGAAAACAAACCCAGCGGGAAGAAGATAGATGTAGGCAAAACAAGATTGAGGGAGATTCTTAGATAAAATGAAAAGACTGTGTTTTCAAGTCGATCTTTTCCCTTGCCTCTACAAAGACATCATTTCATTTAACAACAAATGTGTGCATTAAAATAGCTGAAAAACAAGTAATGCCGTAGAGCTGTGCATGCAGGGGATATTGTTTGGTCAGCAATGTCTCTCAGGAGACCCCAGGATTTCATTTAAGCTTTAGGAACTATACAAACATCATCATAATAGCTAATATTAACTGGAAATGTACTATGCACTCGCACTGTGTTTAGCACGTTGAACAGTAATTTGCATGTAATACTCACAACAAGCTTATGAAATAGTTGCTATCAATATCTTTGTTGGTCAATGAGGATAGGGGGGCTTAGAGAGGTTAAAATAATTTGCCTAAGGCTACACAGCTTTAGGTGCCAGGCCCAGAATGAAATCAGATAGTGAAACTCCCTAGCCTACGCTGTTAACCACTTACTTTCCAAAAAGAAGGAAAAACAATAAATAAACCCATGGTGTCTGGAAGCAGGGCTCAGAACTGGACAAATTCAACCATATTGGCTGAGTCCCACTGTGTACTTGGCACTAAGTTAGTGGCCAGGAGACGGTCAGAGATAAATAAGACGTGATCTTGGCTTCCAAGAAGGTAATGAGGCAGGGCTGGGGAGAAGATATGTACATGCATGGTTCACAATTAGGGAAAGTGTGTTTCTGTAGGTAAGAACTAAATGTTGTGGACACAAAGATCTGGAATGACTCCTCATGGACAGGTTTGACAAGGAAGAGTAGAACTTCTCAGTGAATGTTTTCTGTAAAAAGCTAGGTAATAAATGCTTTGGGCTTTGTAGGCTACAAATCTGTGTCACAACTACTCAGCTCTTTAGAGCAGTGCAGTCCCACACCTTTTTGCCACCAGAGACCGGTTTAGTGGAAGCCAATGTTTCCACAGACAAAAGATGTGGCTGGTTTCGGCATGAAACTGTTCCATCTCAGATCGTCAGGTATTAATTGGATTCTCATGAGGAGTGAGCAGCTTGGATCCCTTTCATGCCCAGATCACAGTAGGGTTCGTGCCCCTGCTCCTAGGAGAATCTAATGCCCCTCACTGCTCTGACAGGAGGCAGAGGTCAAGTGGTAATGCTGGCTCACCTGCGGCTCACCTCATGCTGGGCAGCCTGGTTCCTAACAGGCCATGGACCCGTACCTGTCCTTGGCCTGAGGGTTGGGGGCCCCTGCATTAGAGCACCAAAAAAGCCACAGACAATATGTGAACAAATAAGCAAGCATGGATATACTCTGAAAAATTTTGTATTAAGGACAATGAAATTTGAAATTTAAATGTTATATGATTATTCATGTGTCACAAAATATTACCTTTTAAACATTTCTTTCAATCATTTACAAATAATTTTTAAAAGAACATCCTTAGCTCATGAATGATGAGCTGAATTTGGTCTGGAGGTTGTAGTTGGCCAATCCTTGCCCTAGGGGGGATAATTAAGGAGAACATTCCCAGTATTGAGAGGCATGCTCAGAATCAGAGTGGCATGACAAGTCCTGGGGTTTCCAGAGAATTACTACTGTCTTCCTCAAGTGCCAGGTGTAGTCTAGGGCATGAAGGTGGTGAAGTTAGACATCTGTGTTGGGGCTGGATTATGAAGTGTGTAGAATTCCACATAAAGAGCTTGAATTGTATGACAATGGGGAGCCCTTGAAGTAGGTTTTAAGCAGGGATTTACCACAGTTCAATTTAATTTTAGATGTGAAAAAATGAATAGGAGGATTGGAAGCTCTGGCAATAATTCATGGGTGCACTTATGTAGTTCCCAACTAAAGCAGAGTCAACAGGTGTGACAGCAGGGGAAGTTCCAATCACTGCTTAAGAAGTGGGATTGATTGGTTTTGGTGGTTGAATAGGTAGGGAGGAAAAGATGCCCATTGTGGCTCACTTGTTAGTTAAGCTTTCAATGTGAATCAAAAGAAGTAAATCTCATAAAAATACTGAGATATTCTGCAAAACCAAGCAAATATGTGTATACAATATGTGTATGTGTACTTTTATAACTCTAAGAGTAATATGTGCTTATTCTAATTAATGCAAGGCTAGATACTATAATAAACCAATTATACATTTTCAGTGACTCTGTATATTTCCTGTATACCACTTCGAATCCTTTGAACTTCACCTCTTATTTCAGCCATGTCAGTCATAAATGGCCTAATTCAGACATGACATAGCAAGACCTTGCCTCAGACATGCATTAGGCACCTCTATATTTCTGACCTAGGACATTTCTGACTGATTGGCAAGGAACACTTTCATGACATACTTTGTGCAATCATATGCAGCCTGGAAGTCAGAGAATCAATGCCCCAGGGACCAGCTCTTGACCACTTGAAGATGACAGCACATGTATAAATGCTCCCTCCTTCTCTTCCACAGGTACGCTGTTCTGAGATGAATTTATATGCCTCTTCAGAAGACCTGGTGGGATTGTGCACTAGCTGTCTGCAGTGAGGGTCAACTCAATAATGTGTCCTTACAATCCCTTTTTCTCCATCTCTAACTCGCTTCATTGACCCCTCACTCTGGCTCTCTGAACAAATTCCTAAAAAACTATCTGCCTACAGTTTTTTTTTTATAGGCTCTGTTCTTAGGGAAAACCAGGCAAAGAAATTTGATTAACAACAGAAGCTTAATTTTTGCTTGGATAATCAAAAAATATAACTGTTCTACTTAGCAGGCAGCTTCCAAGGGGTAACGGGAGGACCCAAGTTCCTTCCACCATGTGACTTTGTCAACTTTTAAGATCTCAGAGTCCCCTCTGAGGGAAAAAGTAGATAGAGAAGGTACAGTTGCTTTTTCCATTACACGTCTCCCATTCTCTGACATTCTATAAGGCAAGCATGGAATCACAGCACCCTACCCAGATGCAAAGGGGCCTGGGAAACATAGTGTCTACTTAGTAGCTTTTTCTTAGCAAAACTCTACACTATGAAAGGGTAATAATGTAGTATGGTCAACAGTCAGTCATTTCTACTTTATTGTTCAATAAATAAAATTTGTCAATAAAAAGAGAGTATATAAAATAAGTTGAAATCACTTATAACTCCAACATCCAGAGTTAGTCACCATTTCATTTAGATGTATTTCTACCTAAATTTTTTCCATATCATTATTCATATGTTTAGAAATGTGTGTATATATAAATATATATATACACACACACACACATATATAGTTAGAAGCCTCCAATAATTACAAATGTACATTCTGCTTGCTTCATTTAACATTTTATTGTGAACATTATCTCCTGGATTTTATATTTATTTATTTATTTATTTATTTATTTATTTATTTATTTATTTATTTTTTGAGATGGAGTCTGGCTCTATAACCTAGGCTGGAGTGCAGTGGCACCATCTCGGCTCACTGCAACCTCTGCTCCTGGGTTCAAGCAATTCTCTGCCTCAGAATCCTGAGTAGCTTGGATTGCAGGTGCCCACCACCACGCCCAGCTAATTTTTGTATTTTTATTAGAGATGGGGCTTCACCATCTTGACCAGGCTGGTCTTGAACTCCCAACCTTGTGATCCACCCACCTCGGCCTCCCAAAGTTCTGGGATTACAGGCTTGAGCTACCGCTCCCTGCCACATTTTATATTCTTATTGAGATGTCAGGAAGGTGGAATTTAAGTTTGCTGATTATGTGCAACATGGAGACAGACCTCAACAGGCCCAGATGCAGCTCACAGTCTATGAGAGAGGTAAGACCTAGACCTAAGTAAACATATGGTCTATTATGTTAAGATCTAACTTATGAATTGGTGTGTTGCTGAAATGTGACCACCAAAGACTTTATGTGTCCTAACTTTAGTCACTTACTCTAATTTTTTGTCCTTTCAGAGCTTAGTGAAAGTAATTGAATACTTTTTTGACATTTGTTATTGCAAAAACGAAAGACCAACTTATATTTCATGAGCATGTCAACAATTATTTCTGCCAGCCCAAAGCATGTAATGTAGCCTCACAGAGAAAAGGGAAGAGAAATTGAAGGCAATGACAATATTCCCATTTACACACAATTTAGGCAGTTATGGGGTTGTCGTGAGTGCCGCTAATAATAGGACACAGAGAAATATATCCATAACTAACAAAAATCAAATTCCTAAAGATAAATAAACTATTTTGTTTGGGGCAAGCATTTCTTCTTTTTTTGTGTGCTCTTACAACCAATACAATTTAGACATTAAAATTCTTGCCACTGAATCTGTATCAAACTCAAGCAGAGCCAAGCCAATTTGAGGGTGTTTCCTTTCTTCTTTTTTTTCTTTATTTTTGAGACAGGGTTTTGCTCTTGATGCCCAGGCTGGAGTGCAGAGGTGTGATCTTGGCTCACTGCAACCTTTGCCTCCAGGATTCAATTGATTCTCTTGCCTCAACCTCCCCAGTAGCTGAGATTACAGGCACCCACCACCATGCCCAGCTAATTTTTTGTATTTTTTGTAGAGATAGGGTTTCACCATGTTGGCCAGGATGGTCTTGAACTCCTGACCTCAGGTGATCCATCTGCTTTGGCCTCCCAAAGTGCTGGGACTACAGGCATGAGCCACTGTGTCCAGCCCTGAGGGTGTTTTCTGTTATGTATTCTATTTACCCCAAAGCTGTTATGAAAGGGGAAATTTCAAATCTTTCCTCTGTGAACTGCTGGCCCCAAAGAAATTTTCCACTATTGCTGCACCAGAGAGCAACATGGACAAAGCGTCATGGGAGTTTCAAGAAAAAAAGCTATAACTTCCATCAGGGACACAGAAAGTGTGAAAATGTTCTCAATGAACTTCCTGAAGAAAGCAGAACCTACTCTACAGGGTTGCAAGGTTCAATTAATGTTTAATTACCTGAAAAAGATATTGGATGGCTAAGAAGTTATGTTGGAATTAAACTGACTGGATTGAATACCAAGTTTGATATTCACTAAGAAAGTGACCTTGGCAAAGTAGTTTAACTTTCTGCATGTCCTTTAAAATAGTGCTGCTCACATGAAGTTATCATGGAATTTCTATGAGAAACGCATGTAATAAATTATGTAAATTATCTGGAACAGTGTTTAGTCCATGGCAAGTGTTCCTCACATGTTACCCCACTTTTCAAAATGCTAAATAAATGTTGAGTGGCATTGCAGAATTGTTTCTTTCAAATCTTGAAACACCTGGAAATTTAACATTTCCTTCAACATTTTTGAAGATTTTGACAAGTTTTCTAAAATGTGACAGAAAAATAAAATTTTCACAAAGACCTAATTTAATTTGCAAACTAAAAGCAAAGAAGAAAAATTGTTTCTATCAGCCACGGACATATGAAAAAGTCATAGTAATAAAAAGTAATATATTTAAATAGCAATGGACAGACTAGAGTGAAAAAATGCAGATTCTTGATAAGAGTATAAAGATCTTAAAAAGTGACCTATTTATAAGTGGCTACAGTATATCATGAAGATAGTCCTATAAACTAATGAGGAAAAAAGAGTATAAAGATCTTAAAATCTGACTCATTTATGACTGGCAACTTAGTATATAATGAAGATAGTCCTATATACTAGTGAGGAAAGGACAAATTATTTACTAGATGGTGCTGGGAGAACTGAATCACTATATAGGGAAAAATAGTGTTAAAACTCTGCCCTACTGAGGATGGATTGGCAGCTCATATATAAATGAAAAAAAAAATACCACTAAGTCAATAGGTTCCAACATTAGATAATTGTAACCTTGTGGTAAAGAGATTTTCTCAATTATGATCCCAGATTTATAAACTATAAGGTTATGGGAAAAGTATGGATTTTTAAATACCAAAAGAACAGATTTTTGTTCAAATGGACACCACACACAAGGCTAGAATGAACTGTATTTTAGCATATGGTATCTGCAATGGTGAAATATAATAACCCAACATCGATCTTACAGGAAAACTGATGTCAGCAAGATGATGGACTAGGCAGTCCCAACACTCATCTCCCTCTAAATCACAAACAAACAAAAAACAACAAATGAAGAAATAAATATCAATGAAAATAGCTATGGGAGAACTCCGGAGTAATGCCAAAAGTAGTAGAAACTCTGGGTAGCATAGAAACTAAGGAAGACCCCATAGAAAGGGATAGAAAACACTTTATCTGAATCACCTCATCTCCCAGCAAGAGCAGCATGGTGCTAAGAGGGAACACCTCAGAGGGATATTTCCCCCATAGGACAAAGGTGAGCAAGAGGACCCCACTGACACAATACCTGGAGCCTTCACCACTGGGGACCTCTGCAGTCTTTATCAATGCTAAGCCCAACTGAAAAAGCTGCCCAGATGGAGTTCACACTGTCCACTTGTCCCAGAGAAGGAGACAATTCTATGTTTTGCATTGCAACTTTACCTGAGTAGCCACTGCACTTCACCATTTCTGGGCCCGTGTTACCACTGCACTCAATTGCCTGGGGCCTAGGATGCCATAGTACCACACCATCTTTTAGTCTGAGTCGCTGTTGCTCTATGTCTCCATGGTCAAGCTGCTGTCAAAAAGCTATATTCCTAGGGCTCAATTTAGTGCTGCATTCTACATCTTGGGACCTGGGTTTTTGTCATGGGCCAAAATTTCTGGGGCCTTGCTGTCAGGGCATTCTGGAATTAAATGCTGGAATTAAACTGACTGGATTTCTCCAGCACAAATTTCTGAAGCATGCCACAGATTCATAGACTCTCTGTGTGTTCTGTGCAGGCCCACACCTCAATGAGTAGACCTGCTCCCAAGGATGCAGGTGTCACAGTATTTCCTTAAGTTTGTGAGCCCAGATGCACAGCCACTCTAAAAATTTGTGTTCTGGAGCTTCCTGGAGACTACACTGCTGCTTCCCATGCTAAACCAGAGTCACTGCATTGCACCCAACCTGTGACCTTGCAATCATCAGCAGCTGAGAGTCTTTTCCCACTGAAGCCAGCCTGTAAGTTCTGAAAAAAGTAACTGCTCCATTAAATGCACAAACATAAACACAAGAGCACAGGAAACAAGAAAAAAACAAGAGAATTTGACATCATCAAGAGAACAATAATTATCAGTAATTATCCAATAAATGAACATAAAGTAATGGAGAGCTATGAATTTTATAAAAAGGAATTCAAAATAATTATGTTAAGCAAACTCAGCAAGATGCAAGAAAATGCAGATAGACAATTCAACAAAATAAGAAAAGTAATGTGCATGAAGAAAATTAGAAATTCAGGGGAGGTTCCAATATGGCTGAAAAGGAACAGCTCCAGTCTATAGCTCCCAGTGTGCATGACGAAGAAGATGGTTGATTTCTGCATTTCCAACTGAAGTACAAGGTTCATCTCACTGGGACTAGTCAGACAGTGGGTGCAGCCCACAGAATGTGAGCTGAAGCAGGGCGGGGCATTGCCTCACCCTGGAAGCACAAGCAATTGGGAAATTCCCTTTCCTAGCCAAGGGAAGCCATGACAGATGGTGCCTGGAAAATCAGGACACTCCCATCCTAATACTGCTCTTTTCCAATAGTCTTAGCAAAGGGCACACCTGGAGATTATATCCCATGCCTGGCTTGGAGGGTCCCACACCCACAGAGTATCACTCACTGCTAGCAGAGCAGTCTGAGACTGAACTGCAAGGCAGCAGCGAGGCTGGGAGAGGGGTGCCCACCATTGCTGAGGCTTGAGTAGGTAAACAAAGTGGCCAGGAAGCTTCAACTGGGTGGAGCCCTCCACAGCTCCAGGAGGCCTGCCTGCCTCTGTAGACTCCACCTCTGGGGGCAGAGCATAGCTGAACAAAAGGCAGCAGAAATTTCTACAGACTTAAACGTCCCTGTCTGACAGCTTTGAAGAGAGTAATGGTTCTCCCAGCACAGAGTTTGAGATCTGAAAATGGACAAACTGCCTCCTCAAGTGGGTCCCTGATCCCCGAGTAGCCTAACTGGGAGACACCTCCCAGTAGGGGCGGACTGACACCTCATACAGCCAGGTGCCCCTCTGACACGAAGCTTCCAGAGGAAGGATCAGACGGCAACATTTGTCGTTCTGCAATAGTTGCTGTTCTGCATCCTCTGCTGGTGATATCCAGGAAAACAGGATCTGGAGTGGACCTCCAGCAAACTCCAACAAACCTGCAGCTGGTCCTGACTGTGAGAAGGAAAACTAACAAACAGGACATCCACACCAAAACCCCATCTGTACACTACCATCATCAAAGACCAAAGATAAATAAAACCACAAAGATGGGGAGAAACCAGAGCAGAAAAGCTGAAAATTCTAAAAATCAGAGTGCCCCTTCTCCTGCAAAAGAGCACAGCTCCTCGCCAGCATGAAACAAAGCTGGATGGACAATGACTTTGATGAGGTGAGAGAAGAAGTCTTCAGACAATCAGTAATAACAAACTTCTCTGAGCTAAAGTGGGATGTTCAAACCCATTGCAAAGAAGCTAAAAACCTTGAAAAAAGGTTAGATGAATGACTAACTAGAACAAACAGCATAGAGAAGACCTTAAATGACCTGATGGAGCTGAAAACCATGGCATGAGAACTACGTGATGCATGCACAAGCTTCAGTAGCTGATTAGATCAACTGGAAAAAAAGGTATCAGTGATTGAAGATCAAATGAGTGAAATGAAGTGAGAAGAGAAGTTTAGAGAAAAAAGTGTAAAAAATAAACAAATCCTCCAAGAAATATTGGACTATGTGAAAAGACCAAATCTACATCTGATTTGTGTAACTGAAAGTGACAGGGAGAATGGAACCAAGTTGGAAAATACTCTTCAGGATATTATCCAGGAGAACTTCCCCAACCTAGCAAGGCAGGCCAACATTCAAATTCAGGATACTCCTCAAGAAGAGCAGCTCTAAGACACATAATTGTCAGATTCATCAAGGTTGAAATGAAGGAAAAAATGTTAAGGGCAGCCAGAGAGAAAGGTCGGGTTACCCACAAAGGAAAGCCCATCAGACTAACAGTGGATCTCTCAGCAGAAACTCTATAAGCCAGAAGAGAGTGGGGGCCAATATTCAACATTCCTAAAGAAAAGAATTTTCAACACAGAATTTCATATCCAGCCAAACTAAGCTTCATAAGTGAAGGAGAAATAAAAATCCTTTACAGACAAACAAATGCTGAGAGATTTTGTCACCACCAGGCCTGCCTTACAAGAGCTCTGAAATAAGCATTAAACACGGAAAGGAGCAACCAGTACCAGCAATGGTAAAAGCATGCCAAATTGTAAAGACCTTTGATGCCAGGAAGAAATTGCATCATCTAATGAGCAAAATAACCAGCTAACATCATAATGACAGGATCAGATTCACACATAACAATATTAACCTTAAATGTAAATGGGCTAAATGCTCCAATTGAAAGAAATAGACTGGCAAATTGGATAAAGAGTCAAGACCCATCAGTGTGCTGTATTCAGGAGACCCATCTCACGTGCAGAGACACATATAGGCTCAAAATAAAAGGATGGAGGAAGATCTACCAAGCAAATGGAAAACAAAAAAAAGCAGGGGTAGCAATCCTAGTCTCTGATAAAACAGACTTTAAACTGACAATGATCAAAAGAGACAAAGAAGGCCATTACATAATGGTAAAGGGATCAATTCAACAAGAAGAGCTAACTATCCTAAATATGTATGCACCGAAACAGGAGCACCCAGATTCATAAAGCAAGTCCTTAGAACCTACAAAGAGACTTAGACTCCCACACAATAATAATGGGAGACTTTAACACCCCACTGTCAACATTAGACAGATCAACAAGACAGAAAGCTAACAAGGATATCCAGGAATTGTACTCAGTTCTGCACCAAGGGGACCTAATAGACATCTGCAGAACTTCACCCCAAATCAAAAGAATATACATTCTTCTCAGCACCACACCACACTTACTCCAAAACTGACCACATAGTTGGAAGTAAAGCACTCCTCAGCAAATGTAAAAGAACAGAAATTATAACAAACTTTCTCTCAGACCACAGTGCAATCAAACTAGAACTCAGGAATAAGAAACTCACTCAAAACTGCTCAACTACATGGAAACTGAACAACCTGCTCCTGGATTACTATAGGTACATAACGAAATGAAGGCAGAAATAAAGATGTTCTTTGAAACCAATGAGAACAAAGACACAACATACCAGAATCTCTGGGATACATTTAAAGCAATGTGTAGAGAGAAATTTATAGCACTAAATGCCCACAGGAGAAAGCAGAAAAGATCTAAAATTGGCACTCTAATATCACAATTAAAAGAAATAGAGAAGCAAGAGCAAACACATTCAAAAGCTAGTAGAAAGCAAGAAATAACTAAGATCAGAGCAGAACTGAAGGAGATAGAGACACAAAAAATCCTTCAAAAAATCAATGAATCCAGGAGCTGGTTTTTTGGAAGATCAACAAAATTGATAGACGGCTAGCAAGACTAATGAAGAAGAAAATAGAGAAGAATCAAATCGACACAATAAAAAATGATAAAGGGGATATCACCACCAATCCCACAGAAATACAAACTACCATCAGATAATACTATAAACACCCCTACACACAAAAAAACTAGAAAGTCTAGAAGAAATGGATAAATTCCTGAAAACATGCACCCTCCCAAGACTAAACCAGGAAGAAGCTGAATCCCTGAATAGACCAATAACAGGCTCTGAAATCGAGGAAATAATTAAGAGCCTAACAACCAAAAAAGAGTCCAGTACCAGACAGATTCACAGTGAGTTCTACCAGAGATACAAAGAGGAGCTGGTACCATTCCTTCTGAAACTATTCTAATCAATAGAAAAAGAGGAAATCCTCCCTTACTCATTTTATGAAGCCAGCATCATCCTGATACCAAAGCCTGGCAGAGACACAACAAAAAAAGATAATTTTAGACCAATATCCCTGATGAACATCGATGCAAAAATCCTCAATAAAATACTGGTAAACCAAATGCAGCAGCACATCAAAAAGCTTATCCACCACGATCAAGTTGGCTTCATCCCTGGGATGCAAGACTGATTCAACATATTCAGATAAATAAATGTAATCCATCATATAAACAGAACCAAAGATAAAACCACACGATTATCTCAATAGTTGCAGAAAAGGCCTTTGAAAAAATTCAGCAGCGCTTCATGCTAAAAACTCTCAATAAATTAGGTGTTGATGGGACATATGTCAAAATAATAAGAGCTATTTATGACAAACCCACAGCCAATATCATACTGAATGGGCAAAAACTGGAAGCCTTCCCTTTGAAAACTGGCACAAGATAGGGATGACCTCTCTCACCACTGCTATTCAACATAGTGTTGGAAGTTCTAGCCAGGGCAATCAAGCATGAGAAAGAAATAAAGAGTATTCAATTAGGAAGACAGGAAGTCAAATTGTCCCTGTTTGCATTTGACATGATTATATATTTAGAAAACCCCATCGTCTCTGCCCAAAATCTCCTTAAGCTGATAAGCAGCTTCAGCAAAGTCTCAGGATACAAAATCAATGTGAAAAAATCACAAGCATTCTTATACACCAATAACAGATAAACAGAGAGCCAAATCATGAGTGAACTCCCATTCAGAATTGCTTCAAAGAGAATAAAATACCTAGCAATCCAACTTACAAGGGATGTGAAGGACCTCTTTAAGGAGAACTACAAATCACTGCTCAACGAAATAAAAGAGGACACAAACAAATGGAAGAACGTTCCATGTTCATGGATAGGAAGAATCAATATCATGAAAATGGCCATATTGCCCAAGGTAATTTATAGATTCAATGCCACCCCCATCAAGCTACCAATGATTTTCTTCACAAAATTGGAAAAAACTACTTTAAAGTTCATATGCAACCAAAAAAAAGAGCACGCATTGCCAAGACTATCCTAAGCAAAAAGAACAAAGCTGGAGGCATCATGCTACCTGACTTTAAACTATACTACAAGGGTACAGTAAACAAAACAGCATGATACTGGTACCAAAACAGATATATAGACTAATGGAACAGAACAGAGGCCTCAGAAATAGCACCACACATCTACAGCCATCTGATCTTTGACAAACCTGACAAAAACAAGAAATAGGGAAAGGATTCCCTATCTAATAAATGGTGCTGGGAAAACTAGCTAGCCATACGTAGAAGGCTGAAACTGGATCTCTTCCTTACATCTTATACAAAAATTAATTCAAGATGGATTAAAGACTTAAATGTTAGGCCTAAAACCATAAAAACCCTGGAAGAAAACCTAGGAAATACCATTCAGGACATAGGCATGGGCAAGGACTTCATGATTAAAACACCAAAAGCAATGGCAGCAGAAGCCAAAATTGACAAATGGGATCTAATTAAACTAAAGAGCTTCTGCACAGCAAAATAAACTACCATCAGGGTGAATAGGCAACCTACAGAATGGGAGAAAATTATTACAGTCCACCCATCTGACAAAGGGCTAATATCCAGAATCTACAGAGAACTTAAACAAATTTACAAGAAAAAATTAACCCCATCAAAAAGTGGGTAAAGGATATGAACAGTCACTTCACAAAAGAAGATATTTATGCAGCCAACAGACACATGAAGAAATGCTCATCATCACTGGCCATTGGAGAAATGCAAATCAAACCACAATGAGATACCATCTAACACCAGTCAGAACGGTGACCATTAAAAAGTCAGGAAACAACAGGTGCTGGAGAGGATGTGGAGAAATAGGAACACTTTTACACTGTTGATGGGATTGTAAACTAGTTCAACCATTGTGGAAGACAGTGTGGCAATTCTTCAAGGATCTAGAACTCAAAATACTGTTTGACCCAGCCATCCCTTTACTGGGTGTATACCCAAAGGATTATAAATCATGCTGCTCTAAAGACACATGTACACGTATGTTTATTGCAGCACTATTCACAATAGCAAAGACTTGGAACAAACCCAAATGTCCATCAATGATAGACTGGATTAAGAAAATGTGGCACATATACACCATGGAATACTGTGCAGCCATAAAAAGGATGAGTTCATGTCCTTTGTTGGGATATGGATGAATCTGGAAAACATCATTCTGAGCAAACTATTGCAAGGATGGAAAACCAAACACCGCATGTTCTGACTCATAGGTGGGAACTGAACTATGAGAACACTTGGACAAAGGGTGGGGAACATCATACACTGGGGCCTGTGGTGTGGTGGGGGGAGGGGGGAGGGATAGCATTAGGAGATATACCTAATGTAAATGACGAGTTAGTGGGTGCAGCACACCAACATGGCACATGTATACATATGTAACAAACCTGCACATTGTGCCCAAGTACCCTAGAATTTAAAGGATAATAGAGAGAAAAAAAAAATTAGAAATTCAGCAAAGAGAAATTGTGAATAAGAACCAATAAAAAATCCTGAAACTGAAAATTGAATGAATAAAATTAAAACTGCAATAACAAGCTTCAATAGCAGGCTTGATCAAATGAAAGAATCTGAAAATGCGAATACAAGTTTTTATAATTATTCAGTCAGAGGAAGAAAAAAAGAACAAAAAGAGTGAAGAAAGACTATGGGACTTACGGAACACAAGCAAACCAATAGATAAATTATGAAAATATATGGAAGTTAAACACACTCTTGACAGCCAATGGGTCAAAGATGAAATCAAAAGGGAATTAAAAATAGTTTGAAGGAAACAATATGGAAACATAATATACCAAAACTTATAGGATGCAATAAAAGCAAGTGAAGCTTATAGTTATAAACATCCATATTAAGAAAAATAAAAGATTGCAAATAAATAACCTAACTTTATAGTTCTAGAAACTAGATAAAGGAAAACTATGCCTAAATTTAACAGAAAGAAGGAAATACCAACAATCAGAGCATAAATGAAACAGATGAAGGAACACCACAGAGCAAAAGAGCCAAATAGAATCCTCCAGTGATTGTACCCTCTGTTGGAACACCAAGAACTAAAAATCAAGTGAGTGGTCACAATACCTGATTTTAGCATCCTATCAAGAAAAGAGCATTCAGTTAGGTAGAAAAGACAGTCTTGAATTGCCAACATCAACCCTCCCTCATCCGCTGGCAACAGCCACATGGCATGGAGAGAGAATCTATGTGCTTGAGAGAGGGACAGCATAGTGACTGTGGGGCTTTGCATTGGAACTAGATGTTGCCTGTCACAGTGGAAAGCTGTACTGGGCAGAATTCAACTGGGACCCACTGAGGTAGCATTAAGCTAACCCTAGCCAGAGGGGAAACGTCCCTCCCAGCAGTCAGAACCTGAGTTCTGGCTAGCTGCACTACCATGGGCTAAAGCAATCTGGGGTCCTAAATACACTTGAAAGGCAATCTAGGCCACAAAGACTCAAATTCCTGGGCAAATCCCAGTACTTTGCTGTGCTCAGAGCCAGCAGGCTTGGCGTGTATGAAACCTAGTGAGATACCAGCTAAGGTGGCCAGGAGAATGCTTGTGCCATCCCTCCCACAACCCCAAGCAGTGCAGCTCACAGCACTGGGAGAGACTTCTTTTTTCTGCTGTAGGAGAGGGAAGAATAAAGAAGACTTTCTCTTGCAATGTGGATACCAGCTCAGCCCTAGTAGAACAGGACACCAGTCAGAGTCCTAAGTCCCACATTCAAGGATCTAGCTCCTAGATGACATTTCTAGACACATGCTAAGCCAGAAGTGAACCCATCTTCTTGAAAGGAAGGACCCAGTTCTGACAGGATTTATCACCACTGACTAAAAAGCCCTTTGGCCTGGAATAAACACCAGCAGTAGCCAGACAATTTTTGCCATGGACTTTGGGTGAGACAATGCTGTGCTGGCTTCAGCATGACGCAGCACATTCCCAGCTGTAGTGGCCATAGTGAGAGACTCCTTATCCTTGAGGAAAGCAGAGGAAAGATTGAGAGGAACTTTGTTTTACAGCTTGGGTGCCAGGCCAGCTGCAGTAGGATAGAGTACCAAGTAGATTCCTGACTCCAGACCCTGCCTCCCAGACCAGAAGAACTCACCATCCTAAAGGGAAGGAAACAAGTCTGGCTGTATTTACCACCTGCTGAGCAAAGAGCCCTTAGGCCTTGAATGCACATCAGCAGTAGCCAGGCAGTGGTCACAACAGACTCTGGGTGAGACCCAGTACTATACTGGCTTCAGGTCTGACGCAGCCCAGTCTCAGTAGTTTTGACCATAAGGGTGCTTGTGTTACCTGTCCTCCAGCTCCAAACAGCTCAGCATGGAGATAGAGCCTTTGTTTGTTTGAGAAAAAGTAATAGAAGAGAATAAGAGTCTCTGCCTGGTGATCCAAGGAACTCTCCCAGATGTTATCTAAGACCACCAAGGTAGTAGTACCTTTACAAGTTGGCAGAAGTTACAGTGTTACTGGGCTTGGGGTGCCCTGTAATGCAGATATAGCTGCAGTGACCAAAATTTTGGATCACAATACTCAGTTCCCTTTGAATACTTGGAAAACCTTCCCAAGGATGAGTAGCAACAAGTATAGACTGTGAATGCTACAATAAATACTTAATTCTTTAATGCTCAGACATTGATGCACACCCATAAGCATCAAGGCCATTCAGGAAAACAGGACCTCACCAAACAAACTAAATAAGTCACCAGTGAATAATCCTGCAGTGATAGAGATATGAGACCTTCCAGACCAATAATTCAAAATAACCATTTTGAGAAAGCTCAACAAAATTCATGATAATGCAAATAAGGAATTTCAGATCCTATCAGACAAATTTAACAAAGAAATTGGAATGATTTCAAAAAATCAAGCAGAAATTCTGGAGCTGAAAAATGAATGTGACGTACTGAAGAATGCATCAGAGTCTCTCCAAAGCAGAATTGATTAAGAAGAAAGAATTAGTGAGCTTGAAGACAGGCTATTTGAAAACACAGTCAGAAGAGATGCAAGGAAAAAGATTACAAAAGAATAAACATGCCTACAAGAACCAGAAAAATAACCTCAAAAGAGAAAATCTAAGGGTTGTTGCCTTAAAGAGGAAGTAGAGAGACATTGGGATAGAAAGGTCATTCAAAAGGATAATAACAGATAATTTCCCAAACCTAGAGAAATATGTCAATATTCAAGTACAAGAAAGTTAAAGAACACCAAGCAGATTTAATCCAAATACTACTACCTCAAGATATTTAATAATCAACTCCCAAATGTCAAGGATAAAGAAAAGATCCTAAAATCAACAATAGAAAAGAAACAAATAGCATAGAAAGGAACTTCAATACATTTGCCAGCAGTCTTCTGATGCTGAGAGAGCAGCATGACATATTTAAAGTGCTGAAGAGAGAAAAATCTTTTATTCTAGAATAGTATATCCAGCAAAAATACCCTTGAAACATGAAGGAGAAATAAAGTCTTCCCAGACAAACCAAAGCTGAGGGATTTTGCCAACAACAGACCTGTCCTATAAAAATGCTAAAGAGAGTTCTTTAATCTGAAAGAAAAAGGATGTTAATATTCAATAAGATATCATCTGAAGGTACAAAACTTACGGGTACTAGTAAGAACATAAACACAGAATATTATAACACTGTAATTGTATGTAAACTACTCACATCTTGAGTAGAAAGATTCAAAGATGAACCTATCAAAAATAATAACTACCACGCCTTTTCAAGACAGGTGGTATAATAAGATGTAAATACAAACAACAAATAATTTAAAAGTGATGAGGATGGAGTTAAAGTGTAGAGTTCTTAGTTTTCTCTTGTTTGTTAGTTTGCTTTTGCAGTCAGTGCTGTCATGAGTTGAAAATAATAGGTTATAATATTTTGTTTGCAAACCTCATGATAGCCTCAAATAAAAAAATCTACAACAGATACACAAAAAATAAAAAGCAAATAATTATGGTGGCTCACGCCTGTAAACCTGGCACTTTCAGAGGCTGAGGCGGGTGGATCACAAGGTCAGGAGATCGAGACCATCCTGGCTAACATGGTGAAACCCCGACTCTACTAAAAATACAAAAAAAATTAGGCGAGCTTGGTGGTGGGCGCCTTGTAGTCCCAGCTACTCGGGAGGCTGAGGCAGGAGAATGGCGTGAACCCAGGAGGCGGAGTTTGCAGTGAGCCGAGATTGCGCCACTGCACTCCACACTGGGCGACAGAGTGAGACACCATCTCAAAAAAAAAAAAAAAAAAGCAAGTGATTAAAACATGCCATCAGAAAAAATCATCTTCACAGGAAGGAAGGAAAGAAGAAAAGGAAGACCACAAAACAACCAAAAGCAAATATAATGGCAGTCGTAAATTTTTACTTATCAACAATAACATTGAATGTAATTGGACTTGTCTTCCCTTTTCTTTTCTTTTCTTTTCTTTTTTTTTTTTTTTTTTTTTGAGAGGGAGTCTCACTCTGTTGCCAAGACTGGAGTGCAGTGGTGCGATCTCAGCTTACTACACCATCGGCCTCCTGGGCTGAAGCGCTTCTCCTGCCTCAGCCTCCTCAGTAGCTGGGATTACAGGTGCCTGCCACCATGTCTGGTTAATTTTTGTATTTTTAGTAGCGACAGGATTTCACCAAGTTGGCCAGGCTGGTCTTGAACTCTTGACCTCAAGTGATTCACCTGCTTCAGCCTCCCAAAGTGCTCGGATTACAGGGGTAAGCCACTAGGCACAGCCCGACTTGTCTTCCCAATCAAAAGATGTAGTGTAGCTGATTAGAAGTTGAGACCAGAGAAACAATAGAAAGGATTAATAAAATTGAGTTGTTTTTTGAAAAGTTAAACAAAATTGACAACCTGTTAATAGGCTTAGAATAAATGAGAGAAGACTGAAGTAAATAAAATAAAAAATAAGAGACCTTGCAATTGATAACCCAGAAATATGAAAGACTATAAGGAACTACAATAAAAAGGTATATGCTGACAAATTGGATATCTTTGAAGAAATGGAAAAATTTCTGGAAACTTCCAACCTACAATGCAATCATAAATAAACAGAAAATATGAGGAGACCAGTAACAGTAAAGGATATGAAATCAGTAATCAAAAATTTTTCCTACAAATAAAAGTCCAGAACCAGATTACTTCACAGATGAATTTGTACCAAAAATTAAACAAAATAATTACCACCAATCCTTCTGCTCTGTTCAGCTAAATCTGTGCAGGAGTTACCCCAGAAGTGGTGGAGGGAAAGTCCCCACAAAGAACTGTCTCCAACCATCCCATGATAGGGCTTGCTGGGATTGCAAAAAAAACAATCACTAAATGCCAGAGGGATCAGCCCAAAGTATTTATTAAGGGAACTTAGGTACAAAGGGGGCTACAGCATGTCCTTTTGATGGACAATGAGATAGAGAATGCTCTCTCTTAATTAAGTTTGTCTTCAACAAACAAGTCCAATTATGAAGTTTATTTGAGGGTTTATGGAATGTGGCTGGGGAGGCAGGGCTAACTTCTAGGTGTTTAACAACATGGTTGATCTTTCAGTGTTTAAAGCAAAAAGTTAAACAAGATTATCAGTGCCTTGGAATTTTCAAGGCCCCAGCTTTGATTCAATCCACAGGGAAAATATGCAGCTGGCTTAAGGCACTCTGTATTTCTCACCTAGTATAGTGAAAAATGTGTAGGAACTAGGGGATCCTATACTTTCTCAAAATTAAAAACAAGAGGAGGAGTCATTTCCAAACAATCTTATGAGGCCAGCATTACTCTGATACCAAAGCCAGACAAGAATACTACGTGAAAACTATAAGCTGAACATAGATGTGAAAATTTGTAACAAAATACTAACAAATCAAATACAACAGCACATTAAAATAATTATTCACCATAACCAAGTAGAATTTATCTCTGAGATGCAAGAATAGTCAACTTATACATATTAGTAAGTGTGATATACCACATTAACAGAATGAAAGACAAAAAGATCATATGATCAGCTCAATCAATGGAGAAAACACATTTAATAACATTCAACATCATTTTATAATAAAAACTCTCAACAAATTTATTATGGAAGGAATTGTCCTCAACAAAATAAGGGTCATATATGACAAGCCCACAGGTAACATTATACTCAATGGTAAAAAACTGAAATCTTTTTATGTAAAATCAGGAACAAGACAACAATACCTGTTCTGACCGTTTCTATTCAGCACAGTACTAGAAGTTTTAGCCACAACTTTTAGGCAAGAAAAAATGATAAGAGTTGCCCAAACAAGAGAAGAAAAAATAAAGTAGACTCTGCAGATGACATGATCCTGGGGTCTTTCTCTGTCACCCTGGCTGGAATGCAGTGGTGCAATCTTGGCTCATGGCAGCCTTGATCAACTAGGTTAAAGCAATCCTCCCACCTCAGCCTCCTGAGTAGGTGAGACTACAGGCATGCACCACCAGGTCTAGTTAATTTTTGTACTTTTCTGTAGGAACAGGGTCTTGCTGTCATGACCAGGGAGGCCTCGAACTTCTGGCCTCAAGAGATCCTCCCACCTTGGCCTCCCAAAATGCTGGAAATATAGGCATGAGCCACCGCACCTGGCCATGGCATAAGCTTTTAAGAAAATCATAAATACACCATGAAAAAATTGTTAGAACTAGTAAACAAATACAGTAAAGTTGTAAGATACAAAATCAACATAAAAAATCAGTTGTGTTTCTATATGCTAGGAATAATGTATCTGAAAAATAAATTAAGAAAATTACCTTTATAGTGGCATAAAAAACACTTAGAAATAGATTTAATTTAGGAAGTGAGAGATTTATAGACTGAAACTTGTAAAATATTGATGAAACAACTTGAAGAAGACACAAACAAATGGAATGATTTATGAACAGTGTTTATGAATTGAAAGAATTAATATTGTTAAAATGTCCACACTACCCAAAAGGATCTGCAGATTCAATGCAATTTCTATCGAAATTTCAATGATTTTTTATGTAAATAGGAAAAAATTCCTAACTTTATATGTTGCCACAAAAAATCCCAATAGCTAAAGCAATCTTTAGAAAGATAAACAAAGCTGGGGGCATCACATTTCCTAATTTCAAAGTAAATTAAGATATAGTAATCAAAACAGTGTAGTGCTAGCATAAAAGCAGACACATGGTGCAATGCAACAGAACAGAGAGTCCAGAAATAAACTTATAAAGTGAACTAACCTTTGAAGAGATGCTAACAATACACAATGGGGAAATCATAGTCTCTTCAATAAGTGATGTTGGGAAAACTGGATATCCACATGCAAAATAATAAAATTGGACCCTTCTCTTATACCATACACAAAATATAAACTCAAAAAGAATTAAATATTTAAAAGTAAGACCTAAAATCATAAAACTCCTAGAAGAAAACATAGAGATCTTGGCATTAATCTTGTCAGTCGTATGAACATGTCTTCAAAAACAAAGGCAACAGAAGCAAAAATAAACAAATGGGACTACATCAAATTTACAAGTTTCTGCATAGCAAAGGAAATAATAAGATGAAAAGGCAACTTATGGAATGGAAGAAAATATTTGCAAATTGTATATTTGATAGGGGGCTAGTATATAAAATATATAAGGAATTCATACAACTCAATAGCAACAAGATCAAGCAATCCACTTATATTAATAAAATGGGCAAAGGAAGCAAATAGTTATGTGCTTTTAAACACATACAAATGGCCAATAAGAATACACAAAGATGTTCAACTTCACTGATCATTGGAGAACTACAGATAAAAACAATAAGATATCACCTTACACATGGTAGAAAGCGGCTTATTTTAAAATCGTATACTAACAAATGTTGGAGAGGAAAAGGAGAAAAGGTAACGTTTGCACACTGTTGGTAGAATTTTAAATTAGTCAAAGCTTTATGAAAGACACCTGGAGGTCACTCACGAAACTGAAAATAAAAGTACTGTAAAATCAAGGATTTTTACTTCTGATTAGATATCCGAAGTACCAGTATATCAAAGAGATATTTCACTCCTGTATTCATTGCAGCCTTATTTACAGTAGCCAAGATATGGAAATAGCCCAAGTGTCTGTCAATGGATGAATGAAGAAAATGAGACTCTCTCTCTCTCTCTCTCTATATATATATATATATTATATATACATGTATATTATATACATAAATATATATATATAATATATGTGTGAATGTTACTCATATATAAATATTATTCAGTCATAATAAAAACAAGGAATTCCTGCAGGTGTGACAATGTGGATGAATCCATAGTACACTACACTAAGGGAAATAAGCCAAATGCAGAATAGAAATACTGTATAATCTCACTGATGTGGAATTAAAAAATAATATTTTATGTCCTTGAAATTTGCTGAGAATAGATCTTAAGTGTTCTCACCACACACACACACATACGCACACACACAATAATTACATGAGGTGATGAATGTGATAATTGTGGTAATTGTTTCACAATGTATACATATATCAAAACAACACACTTTATACCTTAAGAATATACAATGTTTACTCATCATTATATCTCAATAAAAATGGAAAGCACAATAAAATTAACAAAATCATTTAAAAATAGTTATTTTTAATTCTCTAAAATATACAACTTATAAATATTAAGATTATCCTTAAAAATCACTAAGTTATAAAAAGGTAAACTCACTTGATAAATAAGTAAAGAGCATTGTTATTTTAGAGAAACTAAAACTCAAATCGCTAAACTATATTAAAATATGCTTAACCTAGTTATGAACTTTAAAAATGATATAATACAATAATGAGATTCTTCTTTACACATATCAGATATTCAAGAGTCATAAAATGAGACAATGTTAAATGGTGGTAAGAATTTAGAGTCAAAACCCTTTATGCACCACTGTGGGGGAATGTAACATGGGGCAGATGTTTCATAATACTTATTGAAATGATATACTCATGTTCTTTCACCCAAGGATTTCATTCTTGGGTACATTGGTGTATCAGTCAGAATAAACCTGATTATGATGTAGACAATAACAAAAAAAATTGTCTACAATGATAGACACAATTGTGAAAGCTTAAAAACAAACTTCATTTTACTTTAAAAAAAAAATCCAGCTTTTTTTCTTACAAATTTTAGTTCCTTATAGATGCTGAATATTAGACTTTTGTTAGATGCATAGTTTGCAAACATCTTCTCTCATTCTGTAGGTTGTCTGTTAACTCTATTGATAGTTTATTTTGCTATGCAGAAAGTCTTAAGTTTAATTAGATTTCATTTGTGAATTTTTGCATTTGTTGTAATTGCTTTTGGTGTCTTTATCGTAAAATCTTTACCCATTCCTATGTCCAGTATGGCATTGCCTAGGTTGTCTTCCAGGATTTTTATAGTTTTGGGTTTTACATTTAAGTCTTTAATCCATCTTGAGTTGATTTTTGTATATGGTGTAAGGAAGGGGTCCAGTTTGAATCTTCTGTATATGGCTAGTCAGTTATCCCAGCACATTTTATTAAATATGAAGTCCTTTCCCCATCGCTTATTTTTGCCAGCTTTGTCAAATATCAGGTGGTTGTAGGTGTGTAACATTCTTTCTGGGCTCTCTATTCTGTCCCATTGGTCTACATGTCTGTTTTTGTACCAGTACCATGCTCTTCTGATTACGATAACCCACTAGTATAGCTTGAAGTCCGGTAATGTGATGCCCCCAGCTTTGTTCTTTTTGCTTAGGATTTCTTTGGCTATTTAGGCTTTTTTTTGGTTCCATATGAATTTTAAAATAGGTTTTGCTAGTTCTGTGAAGACTGTCATGGTAGTTTGGTAGGAAAAGCATTGAATGTATAAATTGCTTTGGGCAGTATGGCCATTTTAATAACATTGATTCTTTCTATCTATGAGAATGGGATGTTTTTCCATTTGTTTGTGTCATCTTTGATTCTTTCAGCAGTGTTTTATCATTCTTTTTGTAGAGATCTTTTACCTACCTCAGTTAGCTGTATTCCCAGGCATTTTAATTTTTGTGTGTGTGTGTGGCAATTATGAATGGAATTGCATTCCTGCTTTGGCTCTTGGCTTCGCTGTTGTTGCTGTATAGGAATGCTAGTGATTTCTGTACCTTGATTTTTATGCTGAAATTTTACTGAAGACAGCTGAAGGAGCATTTGGGCTGAGACTATGAGGTTTTCTAGATATGTAATCATGTAGTCTGCCAACAAGGATAGTTTGACTTCTTCTCTTCCTGTTTGGATGACCTTTAATTCTTTTTTTTGCCTCATGGTTCTGTCCAGGACTTCCAATACTACATTGAATAGGAGTGGTGAAACAGGGCCTCTTTATCTTGTGTCAGTTTTCAAGGGTAGTGCTTCTAACTTTTCCCCATTAAGTGTAATGTTGGTTGTGGGTTTGTTATAGATAGCTCTTATTATTTTGAAGTATATTCCTTCAATACCTAGTTTGTTGAGAGTTTTTTTTTTTTTTTTTTAATTATACTTTAAGTTCTAGGGTACATGTGCATAACATGCAGGTTTGTTACATATGTATATCTGTGCCATGTTGGTGTGCTGCACCCATCAACTCGTCAGCACCCATCAATTCATCATTTATATCAGGTATAACTCCCCAATGCAATCCCTCCCCCTCCCCCCTCCCCGTGATAGGCCCCAGTGTGTGATGTTCCCCTTTCCGAGTCCAAGTGATCTCATTGTTCAGTTCCCACCTATGAGTGAGAACATGCGGTGTTTGGTTTTCTCTTCTTGTGATAGTTTGCTAAGAATGATGGTTTCCAGCTGCGTCCATGTCCCTACAAAGGACGCAAACTCATCCTTTGTTATGGCTGCATAGTATTCCATGGTGTATATGTGCCACATTTTCTTAATCCAGTCTGTCACTGATGGACATTTGGGTTGATTCCAAGTCTTTGCTATTGTGAATAGTGCCACAATAAACATACGTGTACATGTGTCTTTGTAGTAGCATAATTTATAATCCTTTGGGTATATACCCAGTAGTGGGATGGCTGGGTCATATGGTACATCTAGTTCTAGATCCTTGAGGAATCGCCATACTGTTTTCCATAATGGTTGAACTAGTTTACAATCCCACCAACAGTGTAAAAGTGTTCCTATTTCTCCACAA
>NC_045447.1:20074444-20203177 GCF_002776525.5 Piliocolobus tephrosceles | reverse complement strand
GCTCTTATTTTTTGAATTTCCAGCTTTTCTGCCCTGCTTTTTCCCCATCTTTGTGGTTTTATCTGTCTCTGGTCTTTGATGATGGTGACGTACTGATGGGGTTTTGGTATAGGTGTCCTTCCTGTTTGATAGTTTTCCTTCTGACAGTCAGGACCCTCAACTATAGGTCTGTTGGAGATTGCTTGAGGTCCACTCCAGACCCTGTTTGTCTGGGTATCAGCAGCAGAGGTTGCAGAAGATAGAATATTGCTGAACAGCGAGTGCACCTGTCTGATTCTTGCTTTGGAAGCTCCCTCTCAGGGGTGTACTCCACCCTGTGAGGTGTGGGGTGTCAGACTGCCCCTAGTGGGGGATGTCTCCCAGTTAGGCTACTCAGGGGTCAGGGACCCACTTGAGCAGGCAGCCTGCCCCTTCTCAGATCTCAACCTCCGTGTTGGGAGATCCACTGCTCTCTTCAAAGCTGTCAGACAGAGTCGTTCGCGTCTGCACTGGCCTCTGCTGCTTCCCCTGTTATTTTTTAGTTGTGTCCTGTCCCCAGAGCGAGAGTTTTTAACATGAAGAAATGTGGAATTTCATTAAAAGCCTTTCTTACATCTATTGAGATAATAATGTGCTTTTTGTCTTTAGCTCTGTTTATGTGATGAATCACATTTATTGATTTACATTTATTGAACTAATCCTGCATCTCAGGGATGAAGCAAAACCACAAAGTGATACCACCTCACACCCAGTCAGAATGGCTATTACTAAAAAGTCAAAAAAATAATTATAACAGATGCTGGTAAGGTTTGGCGAAAACAGAACACTTATACACTGTTGCCAGGAGTTTAATACAACTACTGTGGAAAGCAGTATGGCAATTCCTGAAAGAGCTAAAAACAAAACTACCATTTTTCCCAGCAATCCTATTACTGGGTATGCACCCAGAGGGATATGAATCACTCTACCATAAAGACATATGCAGATGAATGTTCATTGCAGCACTATTCACAATAGCAAAGACATGTAATCAACCTTAATGCTCATCAATGATAGATTGAATAAAGAAAATGTATACATACATTATGGAATACTAGGCAACCATAAAAAAAATGAGATTGTGTCTTTTGCAGGAACATGGATGGAGCTAGAGGTCATTATCCTTAGCAAACTAATGCAGGAACAGAAAACCAAACACTACATGCTCTCACTTGTAGTCGGAGCTAAATTATGAGAATTTATGGGCACAAGGAGAGGAAAAACAGACACATGGGCCTCCTTGAGGGTGGATGGTGGGAGGAGGAAGAGGAGCAGGAAAAATAACTATTAGGTACTAGGCTTAGTATCTAGATAACGAAATAATCTGTACAATGAATTCCCAAGACACAAGTTTACCTATATAACAAACCAGCACATGCTCCCTTGAATCTAAAACAAACATTACAAAATTTAAAAAATAAAATAAAACAGTTTTATTGAGATATGATTCATATACCATACAATTAATGAATTTAAAATATACAATTCAGCATTTGTTATACATTCAAGGAATTGTACAACCATCAGCACTGTCTAATTCTAGAACATTTTTATCATCCCTCAAAAGAAGCCCATTAATAGTCACATCCATCTTTACTTCTTTCCAACCTTGGTCTATAAAGGAGCATCTCACTGTTTTAACTTTCTATCTCAATTTGTTTGGGTTGAGTTTTAATTTTTTTTTTTTTTTTTAAAGATTGTGGACAGAACTGCTTTATCAGATATTGATTTATTTACTGGCATGTGAATGTCATTTATTCCAGCACAACTTGTTGAAAAAAAGCATATTTTCTTCACTAAATTTTTTTTGTGTCTTTGTTAAAGGTCAGTTGACTTCATTTGTATAAATCAATTTCTGAGCAGTATATTCTATTCCATTGACCTATGGAGATTTTTTTTCTCATGAATACCATGCTTTCTTAGTTACTTAAGTTGTATAAGCCTTAAAGTTCAGTGTATGGGTTCTTTAAATTTATTCTTGGTCAATATTGTGTTGGATATTCTAGGGCCTTTGTCTTTCTGTATAATTTTAGAATAAGTTTGTTAATACTTATAAAATGGCTTATTGAGATGTTGATTGAGAATGCAATGACTCTGTAGATCAAACTGAGATGCACTTACATCAAAATAACATTGAGCTGTTCTGTTCATGAACACTGAACATTTCTCCATTTATTTACATCTTCTTTAACTTGTTTAGTCAGTTTATAGATACTTTGTTAGATTTATAAAGTTTTTCTGTGTATGCAGTGGTGGTGGTATTTCCAATTTCACTTGTCCATTCCTGGTATATAGGAAATCAATTGATTTCTATACATTACCCTTTTTCTGCAACCTTACTATATTCACCAATTAGAGCCAGGAGTGTTGTTGTTGCTGTTGTTTTTGTCAATTCTTGGGGGAATTTCTATGTAGAAAATTACATTATTTCTAAGCAAGAACATTTTAATTTGTACATTCCTAATCTTCATATAATTTTTATCATTTCCTTAAGTATTGCACTGTTAGGAACTGCAGTATGATATTGAATAGGAGTGCTGAGAAAGAACATCCTTGACTCATTCCTCATTTTCGGAGAGAAGTGTCCAGCTTCTAAGCATAAAGCAGTAGTGGGTTTTGTTTTTGTTGTTGTTTGTTTTGTAGACATTGTTTTTCAAGTTGAAGAATCTTGCCTCTGTTATTAGTTTGCCAAAATGTTTATATCATGATTTTTCTAGAATTGTCAATAAGATCAAGTTGATTTATCTGTACAGGTAAACTACATCCTTACTAATTTTCTGCTTGATTTGTCTACCAATTACTAAAAATAAAAACACTATTGAATTTTTAAATTATAATAATGGATATGACTCTTACTCCTTACTTCTAACAGTTTTTGTCTTTTATCTTTTGACTCTTACATATACTTGACTCTGCTGTTAGGTGCATACATGTTTAGAATTATTATGTCTTTTGGAGGAATTGACCAAATTTCCCAAATTTAAGTAATCCTCATCCTTAACTGTGATAATATTTTTTATTGTGCTTTTAAATCTGCTTTGTATAAAATTAATATAACTACTCCTTCTTTGATTAGTGTTAGTCTCCATATTGTTCTCCATCCTTTTACTATGAGCCTGAGTCTTGATTTTTTCAGTTAGTTTCTTGTAGACAACATATAGTTGGATCTTGTTTTGAAATCTACACTAAGAAGCTAATTAATTGGTGCAATTATATCATTCATATTAAAGCTGATTAGCGACATAGTTAAATTCATTTATAGTGTTGGTAAGAGCTTTTTATTTGTTGATGTTTACTTTGCCCTCTCCTTTTTTATTGCCTTCTTGGTTTTTATTGAGAATTTTATATTATTCCATTTTTTCTGCTCTGCTAATATATGGATTATACTTCTTTAGAAAATAGTAGTTTTCTAAAATTTGCAAATTAAACTTTCTCTAGTCTAAATCTATATTCAGATAACATCATACCACATCACATATAGTGTATTTTTTTTTTTTTTTTTTTTTTGAGATGGAGTCTCACTTTGTCACCCAGACTGGAGTGCAGTGGTGCAATCTTGGCTTACTGCAAACTCCACCTCCCAGGTTCAAGCGATTCTCTTGCCTCAGCCTCCTAAGTAGCTGGGATTACAGGTGTGTGCCACCAAATCCGGCTAATTTTTGTATTTTTAGTAGAGATGGGGTTATACCACATTGGTCAGGCTGGTCTCGAACTTCTGACCTCAGGTGATCTGTCTGCCTTGGCATCCCAAAGTGCTGAGATTATAGGCATAAGCCACTGGGCCAGGCCTATAGTGTATTTTTTTTAACAGAGTATTTCAAATTCTTTCCACCTATACATCATGCCATTGCTGTTATTTATTTCCCCTATCTGTTTATATATTATACTTAATATGTTATTACTATTATTAATTTAAATAAATAGTTATTGTTTTGGCCAATTAATAAAAATACAAGATTTTATTTTACCTTCATAAAACTTTTTCCCAATATCCAAACTTTTGTTAATGTAAATCCAAGTTTATGACCAATATGCTTTTTCTTTTTCCTGAAGAACTTGTTGTAATATATCTGGAAAATCAGGTTCACTGATGAAAAAGTCCCTCAGTTTTTGGCTGAAGAAATTTTGATTTCGTCTCTTAGCTTTTAAAGGATGATGTCACTCAGTGTAGAATTCTAGGTTGATGCTCTTTTTTTTCTTTCAATATTTTAAATATATCACCACATTCTTTTTATTTGCTTGTCTCCTGATGATAGGTGTAACTATTATTTCATTTATAAGCAAATTCCCCCAGTTTCTCAAATCTGACTTCTTCCAATACTTTGTCTTTTGTTATCTACAGTTTGAATATGATATGCCTATGTATAGATGATGATGACACTGATGGTGATGATGATGACTGGTGTTTATCTCGCTTGATTAGAAAAAGAGATTTCTGAACTTCTGGTTTGCTCTCTCTCATTAATTTAGAAAAATTCTCAGCCATTATTTCTTCAAGTTTCCCTTCTGCTTCTTTCTTTCTTCTCCTCTGATATTTCAATTATAACTATGTTACACTTTATGAAATTGTGACTTAGTTCTTTATTGAATATTTTATTCAGTTTTTTTTGCTGTTGTTTTTCTCTCATTTTCTTTATTTCAGTTAGGTAAATTCCTACTGACACATTTTCAAACTTGCTGTTTTTCTCAGCCACACCCAGTATAATGATAAGTCCAATAAAGGCATTCTTTATTGCGTTATAGTGTTTTAGGTTTCTAGCATTTCCATTGGATTCTTAGAGTTTCTTTCTTTATGCTGCATTACTGTCCTAGTTCACTTTATGCTGCTATAACAGAATAATTAAGACCGGGTAAATTAAAAGTTATAGAAATTTATTCTCTTACAGTTCTGGAGGCTGGGAAGTCCAAGTTCAAGGCACTGGCATCTGCTTCCAAGATAGCACCTTAAGTGTTCATTTCTCCAGAGGGAAGGAGCACTGTTCCTCATGTAGCAGAAAAACAGAAAAGAGAGAAACCGTTTCACAAGCCACTGTTATAGTGTCATTAATTTATTCATGAGGGAGAGTCCTCATGTCCTAAATGCTTCTGCTTCCCAGAGAGTCACAGCTCTCAATACTGTTGCTCTGGGGATTTAATTTTCAGTGCATGAGTTTTGGGAGGCACGTTCAAACCATATGCTGTCCATTCCCTTCTCCTCCAATCAAATTCATGTCTTTCTCACAAATATACCCATTCCATTCTAATAGCTCCCAAAGTCTTAACTCATTTTAATATTAAATAAAAAGTCCATTTCCAAAGTCTCTTCTAAATCAGATATGGGTAAGACTCAAGGAACAATTTATTCTGAGATTTTTTTTCTCCAGCTGTGAACCTGGGAAATCAAATTACGTACTTCCAAAATTCAGTGGTGGTACAGGATAACATTGGCATTCCTGTTCTAAAAGGGAGAACTAGGAAAGAAAGAAGAAGTAACTGTTCCCAAATAAGTCTAAAACCTAATAGTGCAAACAACATTAAATCTTATTCCTGGATAGTAATATTCTTTGACCCTGTGTCCCAATTATTGAGCACACTGGAGTAGGTGCTGGGTTCACAAGGCAGTGGGCAGCTCTGATTACATGGCTTAGTTAGGTAGAGCTCATACAGCTCTCATAGGCTGCAGTTGAGTCCCTGCAGCTTTCCCAGGATGGTATTATGTGCTGGTAGCTCTGGGGTTTGGGGAACAGCCACATTTCCACGGCTTCTGGAGGCATTGACTTAGTGAGGACTTTCTTCGGTGGCTCCAACCCCACAGTTCGACTGGGCATTACCCTACTGGGGTCTCTCTGAACCATTCTTTAGAATCTGGGTGGACGTAGCCATATCACACAGCTCTTGCACCCAATGTGGAGTTAGCACCATGTGGACACTGCCAAGACTCACTGCATGTGTCCTCCAAAGTTGTAGCCCCAGCTGGGTATACTTAAGCCGTATTTGGGGAAGCCAAAGAACACTTCAAAATGTGGGACACTTAGACCCAGGGTGGTTTTGGGCAGCAAATACTGAGGTCTCACAGGCATCCTGATCCCATTCCTTGAGACCATTTTGCTCTGAGTGTCCTAGTACTCTGATACTGTGATGGGAGGGACATTACTGATTATCTCTAAAATGACTTCAAAGTTATTCTCCCATTGTCTGGATGAATAGCACCTGGTTTCATTCTATTTATACTAATCTCCTTATCAAATGGTTGCTTGGCCACATCCTCAGTTTTCTCTCTTAAACAAAATTTTGTATCTTTACATGGGTAGATTGAGTTTTCCAAATCTTTACACCCTGCATTCTTTTAATTATAAATTCCATCTTTAAATTGCTCTCACATTTTACATTTTACTGTAAGTAGTTAAGAGAAGCCACAAAGCACCCTGAATGTTTTCCTGCTTAGAGATTTCTTCTGCCAAATATCTTAGTTCATTGCTCTTAAGTTCTGCCTTCTATGAAGTCTTAGGCCATGGACACCTTTCAAAGAAGGTTTTTTGCCATCTTATGGCAGAAATGGCTTTTCTTCCAGTTTCCGTGAAGATATTCCTCATTTCCACCTAAGACCTCATCAGAACACCCTTTACTGTACATATTTCTACTGAGATACTGTTCACAACCACTTAGATAATCTTCTCTAAGACTTGGACTCTTTCTACAATTACTCTTTTTCTGATTCCTCACCGGAAGTATGCTTAATGCCCTATTCATGGCAATACAGGTTTTTTACAGCATTCACTTCAAAACTCTTCCAGCCTCTACCATTACCCATTTCAAAAGCTTCTTCCCCATTTTTAGGTATTTATTAAAGCAACATGATACTCCTGTTACTAATTCTGACATAGCCTGTTTTGTGCTACTATAACAGAAACTGAGACTGGATAATTCATTAAAAAGCAGATAATTTTTTTTTTTTTTTTTTTTTTTTTTTTTTGTCTTCTAGTTCTGGATACTGGAAAACCCAAGATCAAGGTGCAGGCATCTGGTGTTTGGTAAGAATATTCCAAGATTGTGGCTTGAATGCTGCCTGCTCCAGAGGGGAGAAACACTGTTCTTCATATGGTAGAAGAGCAGAAGACAGAGAACTCTCTCCTGACAGTCCTTTTAATAGTTGCACTAATCCATTCATGAGGGAGAATCCCTTATAGCCTGCATGCCCCACTTAAGGTCACACCTTTCATACTGTTGCATTAGAAATTACATTTCTAACATGAATTTTGAGGGACATATTTAAATGATAGAAATTACCCATCTGTTTTACCATGTTGTCTATTTTTTCTGTTAGAACACTTAGCATGTTAAATGTAGTTATTTTATTTTTATTTTATTTTATTTTATTTTATTTAGATGGAGTCTCGCTCTGTAGCCCGGGCTGGAGTGCAGTGGCCAGATCTCAGCTCACTGCAAGCTCCGCCTCCCGGGTTTATGCCATTCTCCTGCCTCAGCCTCCCAAGTAACTGGGACTACAGGCGCCCGCCACATCGCCCGGCTAGTTTTTTTGTATTTTTTTTTAGTAGAGACGGGGTTTCACCATGTTAGCCAGGATGGTCTCTATCTCCTGACCTCGTGATCCACCCTTCTCGGCCTCCCAAAGTGCTGGGATTACAGGCTTGAGCCACCGCGCCCGGCCAAACGTAGTTATTTTAAATCCTTTTTTTTTTTAATTTTAAACGGAGTCTCACTCTGTTGCCTGGGCTGGAGTACAATGGCACAGTCTTGGTTCACTGCAACTTCCCCCTCCCAGGTTTAAGTGATTATCCTGACTCAGCCTCCTGAGTAGCTGAAACTACAGGAGCGTGCCACCATGCCTGGCTAATCTTTTTTTGTTTTTTAATAGCGACAGGGTTTCACTGTGTTAGCCAGGATGGTCTTGATCTCCTGACCTCGTGATCTGTCTGCCTCAACCTCCCAAAGTGCTGGATTTACAGGTGTGAGCCACCGCACCTAGCCATAATCCGTTTTTTACTATTTCAAACTGCTGTGTCATATCTGAATCTTCTTCTGATACTTACTTTGTCTCTTCAGACTGTGTGGGGTTTTTTGTTTGTTTGTTTGTTTGTTTGTCTTGTTTTTAGAAAGTCTCTTTTTTTGTTGAAAGTTAGACCTCATATGTTGTGTAATAGTGACTGAGATAAATCTGGTTTAATGTTCGGTTTTATGCTACTCTTGCTATGAATTAAAATGTGTTTAATGCTTGGTGTAGCTTTATGTGACAGAAGCTTCAAATTCTTCTCTTATTTTTCTTTTGTCTCTCTTGTCGACTTTAGACTTCTCTAATGACTCCTCTTCAGAGAGAGTCTGTGTCCTGCTTCCCTATCAGTATTATCCAGTGCCATTTGATGGAGCCCTATTCATGTGTTATGAAGAACCACTTCACTTCCCCATTTCTTGCAATAGTCACCAGTGGATCTTTCTCTTTCCTTAACATGAGAACCTGGTGGGGTTCCTACAGGTAAAACATGTGAATGTGTGAGGAATGTACTAAGTCTGAGGCCCTAGAAAATTTTCAGTTTTATACTGGTCTACATTCTACCTTCAAAAATTCATCAAAATTACTGTTTAAAGGTTTCTAGTACCTTTTTCTTCAAATATGAATATTTTCTGTATTTACCTATATTTTCAAGTTAAGAGATTGGCTTGCCTGGTAACCTCAGTTCTCTAATGGGTCCAAGAACGTGTTGCTTTTCAGTGATTGTGTGTGCAAGTGTGTGTGTGTGTGTGTTGTAAGGATATGTGTGACAACTTGCAGTTTCATTCCATGTTAGAAATACAAAGAACCTAAATATTTTTAGTACCAAACGCATTTATCAAGTACATTAGAGTGGATGCCTGGAGCAGGGTGTGGTGTCGTGCATGAAGAATGGAAGTGGAGAGAAGGCACATAGAGGAATAAAACAAAAGCAAATAATCTAGTATAATAAAACTAGAGAGCAGTCTTGCGTGAACCAATTCTATGAGAGTATGCTACAAACTGAGGAAACTGATTAACTGTACATTTGCACTCAATGACTCAGCTATACAGTGGATTAAATTAGTTACTAGGAATGGAATCCACAAATCTGTGCTTTTAAAAAATATGATCATCAGAATATTTTGAAATTACCCTATAGTTATCCGGTATTATGCTCCTTGTATCTGTTCTGTGTTCTTTGTGTCTTACTTTCCCACCCTCCACAGCTGAACTTCAAAATTCTCCCTCTGAGTTTCCACTGAAAGACTTTTTGAACGCCTGTGTCTTTTCCCAGTAGCCACAGCCAGCTGCTGGCTGTGCTTCATTTCCTGCAGAAGCTCAACCACTTGGGTACTTATCGGGAGCAGCTGCTAGGCAATCTGAAGGGGAAGACAGCGATGCTTTGCTTGGGGGAGGGCTGCTTATGGAGGGAGAAAGCAGAGGCAATGGAGGCATTCTGAGGTCTTGGATTGAGGGTCTTCTGAGGAGTATCAGGGTGGAAAGAGGCATGATCAGAAGTCTCCCTCTCTGGTGCCTCCACCCCTTGGGGCTTCTAAGGTAAAAGCGCTTGTGATCTTCCCAGGTCTAGGGGCCCCAGAGTCGGTGAGGGTCGCTGATGAGAAAGTAGAAACACTAGGTCACTGGAATCACCCCTGTGAAAGCCGCCTGCCTCAGGAAGAGATGAGCCACTACCTGACAGCCTGGCCCATATTCGTACTCCTCAAATATATCCCTCTTCTCACACTGAGAATGACTCTTGGTTCCAGAGGTGAGATAAAAGCAAAGGAATTTAAAGCTGTCAAACAATCTGTGTGGAAGTGCAGTATGAGAAACAGTACAGTTGTTTTTAAAAAACGATGTCCTGGGAGTTGGAAGACCTGCCTTCTGGGCCTGAAACCTTGGCCAAACCTTGGCATAACCTTAGAAAAGGAAAGCTATCTCTCCTGGTCTTTGTTTCTACATCTGTTGAAATGGTGAAATGTTGTTGACAGTGAAAGTTAAAGAAAAAGAGAGAAGCCCCAGGTAATTAGTTGACTGTAAATTCAGTATCGATCTGTGACATGATGTAACTCTGATGAAGTTAAGGTGACATTAGACTGCTTAAGGAGGGAGATGTCTGTTCTATTTTGTTCTACACTGATCAGATTGTGTGAAATACAAAGACTAATTCTTAATTATACTTTTAGAGGATATATTCAGGGGAGAGAAACTGAGGCAGTAAATGAGAAAACTCAAAATCAGGAAAATATGCTATTAGGAGCAAAAAAGACCAGAGGAAAAAAATTTGCTTCATTTTATTACAATAGCTAAGATATTGTTACAACGAGTGAATACTTGTTTTGTGCTAAGTAGTGTCTTAGAAACTTTGAGTGTACCGTGTAATTTAATTCTCACACTGTATCTGAAGGAATCAATGTGTGTGCCTCTGTGTGGATGTATGTGTGTGTGCATATGTGTGTTACTGATGTGGTATAAAACTGATGAAACTGAGGTTTAATGAATGACATTAATATTTCTGACATCACACAGAGAGTGAGGATGCCTGGATTCAAGTCTATGTGATTCTGGCAAAAGACCTAGCCCCTAACTCATAACAACCACAAAAGAAGGCAAGAGTTTTTAAGTGTTTAAAGAGTGTCACAGGTGCTCTGTCTGTCTCTAGTAGCAGAACCAGGACTTACATCTGGATGTAAGTCCTGTATGACTTATGTATGAAGTCATACAAGACTTAAGTGTGAAGATGAAATTCACCTCAATTATGTACTTCTTAACAAATGAAGCTGCAAGACAACTGGATGAGTATCTCACTAGAGTGAGTGATTGGAGGCACTGAAACAGAGGCGAGGCAAATATTCATCTGGGATATCTTTATGGCCATCCGTGCATGACAGAAGGTGTACTAGATGAACTCCAAGGTCATTTCCAACCCTAAGGGTTTATGGCTCTTTGATAATCAAGTTCTAGCATGTTGTAATGGCCAGTGCTCCTAAGAGTTCACAACACATGCAGTATTTATGTGGATGATTAAGACGGGCTGCTATCAACATTCCTCAGAGAAACATAAACAAAACAAACCTTAGAATTTATTCCTCATAACAACATCTCAGAAAGCCTATTTTTAAATCATTTTACAAAGGGGGCATCTGAGATGCATAGTAGTTATCTTGTTTTCTCGAGTTCACAAGGCTAATAGGTCGCAGAAGAGGAACTGGAACTCAGGCCCGCCTTTCTCCCAATGCTTCTTCTTCACCATTCTGTTATACCACTTCCCTCTACATGGTAAAATTTCTCTTATTAATAAGAAATCTGAGGCTTAGATTAAAAAACATTTTTTTCTATAGACTCAGTAATTTCCTAGTTGCCCTGTGCTCTCACTATAACTGAACAGCATCATTTAATACTTTCAACAGTTCTCTTAAGTGGGTATTATACTCTTGTTTTACAAATACAAAAATGAGAAGCAAAGAAACTGAGTACGTCATTTTTCTTGGTCACACGCAATAATTGGCAGGACCAAAATACCTTTGCAAAACCTGGATATCTTCACAATGAACTCACTTGACTCAGCTCAACAAGCAGATGTTTGATGCCAAGAATATGTTAGCTGCCTGCGATCCCTGCAATGACTGCTACCTAATGGCAGCTGCCATTGTTAGTGACTGCATGCCCATGTGGGAGGTGGATGAGCAAATGTGTCACATCCAAAACAAGTACAGCAGCTACTTTGCTCATTGGATCCCCCACAATGTGAAAAGAGCTGCCTGTGACATCCCACCCCTTGAGCTAAAAATGTCTGTTACTTTCACCAGTAACAACACGGCCATCCAGGAGCTGTTCAGGTATATCTTGGAGCAGTTCACGGCCAAGTTCAGGTGCAAAGCCTTCCTGCACTGGTACTCAGGCAAGGGCATGCATGACATGGAGTTCACTGAGGCCTAGAGCAACATGAAGGAACTGGTGTCTGAATATTAACAGTACTAAGACACCACACAGAAGAGGAGAGAGAGTTTGAGGAGTGGGCTGAGGAGAAGGTGGCTTAGACCCTTCTGTTACTGAGTGAAGGGTGAAAGTAGCATGTATTTTTTAATCACTCACAGTGTTTTCTATGATAGCCACACCTCACTTGTGTGCACCTGCTGTGTGTTCACCTCTATTAAAACCTTTTCATAAAATAAAAAAACTCTCAGAGAAACATAATAAAATAACATAAATTAAACAATAAAAATACATAAAATAAATAAATGTGGACTGGCCAAGTCCACAGTTAAAAAGCTAAATGATTTGCTTAGAGCCTTGGGAAATCACAACCAAGAATCTATTGTTTTAAAAACCTTAGTTAATTCTGTTTTTCACACACCAGCAATGCTCATCAAAGAAAGTCAATAAGTGTGCTTGGCTCTGTTTATGATGACTAGCACTTCAAATATCATTTTCTGATTCATTCATACTCCACAAACAAATGGAATAAGTGTTTTCTATGTGTGTTTCACCAGGTGCTAATACAAAGCAGTTTTGGACAAATCTGTCTCAAAGAAAGGAGAACCTGTGTCTGGACTCTGACATAAAAACAAAAAATGAGACTCAGGCCCAGAGGAGATCCCTTCCCAACAACATGGAAATAAATTGATAGCAAAAGATGACTTTCTTCTGCTGAGTTCAGATTTGGCTCCTGAAATCTGCAAAAGGAAATGAGGGGGACTGAATTTATTTCTGAAGCACATTTGAAAAAGGAGCCATCTTTCCTGTCTGGCTGTTTTTCTTTTTCTTTTTCTTTTTTTTTAAGTATCAAAAGAATCCTTAGACACATAGGGAAGACAGGTCAACCAGTCAAACCCCCATGATTTCCTTCAGTCTTCTGCACATCTCATAAGCGAAGATTTTCTCTCAGAAACCACAACAGCATGCAAAGCAAGCTCAATAGTGCAATGAGTTGTCACTGCCAAAGAGTTAGCCTCATCCTTATAGACAAGACGCCAGGACAATGTTTTCCTACCATAATGTTGTGAGGAAACCTGAGCACCCAGAAATCTAGGTGACTTTCATATTTCTAGCACATTGCTCCACAAAATGTGATAACCTTGGTAGTTCCCAAATGTTTGTATGTAATACTTGTGATGATTGAAGGCATTCTTGAAATTGAAAAGGTCACTCAAAAATTGTAGATGTTACACAATTCCAGTGCTAAGGAAAAGTGAATCACATGATGGCAGAATTATTTTTATTTCAATTTTCTTCCAACTCTGTTAATAAAGTCAAGGAAAAAATCCTTCCAATTTTGGGATAAAATAGGTCTTCAACACCTAATTTAACACCCCTTTAAAAGAAAAAATTTGAGACAGATTCTCACTTCATCACTCATGCTGGAGTGCAGTGGCACAGTCCTGGCTCGTTACAGCTCCAACTTCCCAGACTCGAGTGATCCTCCATCTTCAAACTGCTGAGTAGTTGGGACTACTCAGGGGGTGCACACCACCACACCTGGCTGATTTTTATTTTTATTTTGTATATATTGCTCTGTTGTTGTCCAGGCTGAACTCCAACTCCTGAACTCAAGCAATCTTGTCTGAGCCTCCCAAAGGGCTGGGATATTTTTGTTTGTTTTTCTTTAACAAAGAAGAAACAGGCCTCATCTCAAGATCCTTGGGCCACTAAAAAATCTAACTAGGATTCAATCAAATTTAAAGCTACAGTTGATCCTCATTATCTATGGATTCCGTATTTGTGAATTCACCTACTTGCTAAAATCTACTTGCAATCCCGACATACTAACAAAGTTTCTGCAGTCATTCAAACATGTTCAAAGTAGTGAAAAAGTTTGAGTTATTCTACATGCTTGTTTTCAGCTTATGTTGAGTAACGTAGCATTCTATCTTCTTGTTTCAGATCCCATGCAAGTGTCCTTTTCATGGTCTACTTAGTGTTACATTTTTGGATTTTGGTGGGTTTTATTGTTAGTGATTTTGTTGTTGAAAATGGCTTCTAAACACAGTACTGAAGGGCTGTCTAGTGTTCCTAACCACTGGAATGCTGCAATGTGCCTTACAGAGAAAAAAACATATGTTAGATAAGCTTTGTTCAGGCATGAGTTATAATGCTGTTGGCTGTGAATTGAATGTCAAAGAATTGACAACATATATTAAATAAGGCATCTTTAAACAGAAACGTACATGAAACACATGTATGTATTGATTGATTGATAACAACATGTGACTACAGGCTGGAAGGAACTTAATTTAACCCTGTGCTTTTCAGTTTATTTCCTCAAATGCGCCTCACTATGTGAGAAGGTGCATTTTTCTTGGGTGAAATAATTCATTATTCACTGATTCTATGTTTTCAGATACTTTATAAAACATAACTACTATGAATAATGACAGTCTAATTCTCTTTTAGGCAAGTGACTTGAAATTTTCTTTTTATGATGGTACTATTTAAAATGAATTTATTTAGTTAAAAGCAAATCAATTTAAATAAAAACACTTAAGTTAAAAAGAATGGTACAGGGTACAGGTTGTTTGCTGTCATAGCGAAACTTGAAAGCAGTAAGGGAAAACCTGAAGTCTGTGGGTCACTAGTTTAGCCAAAGCTTTTTGAGTCATCTTGCCAGAAGATTTTACCAGTTATTGAGCCTTGGTGTCTTTATCTCTGAAATGATTATTATACCTTCTCACATAGTGAGCTGCATTTGAGGAAATAAACTGAAAAGCACTTTTAAACCTACCTAAGAGCAGGGCATGGTGGTTCATGTCTGTAATCCCAGCACTTTGGGAAGCTGAGGCGGGTGGATCACCTGAGGTCAGGAGTTCAAGACCAGCCTGGCCAACATGTTGAAACCCAGTCTATACTAAAAATACAACAATTAGCTGGGCGTGGTGGTGCATGCCTGTAGTCCCAGCTACTCAGGTGGTTGAGACATGAGAATTACTTGAACCCAGGAGGCCGAGGTTACACTGAGCCGAGATCATGCCGCTGCACTCCAGCCTGGGTGACAGAACAAGACTCATCTTAAAACAAAACAAAACACCTACCTAAGAACCTTATCAATAGGAATGAGGCATCGCCACAATCACTGTTGTTTCCTCTTGTTGACAAATTGTGAGGATTACCAGCTAATCTGAGCTCCTATGCTACTGCAGTTCCATCTGTCAGAAGAAAAGAAGAAGAAGAAGAGAAAAAGCACATCTGACATGCCCCCCCCACCTCCATTACCCACTAATAATGAAAAAATAATGATCTTTTTTCCCATGTTGGTGAATATTTTCCCTGTCAACTCTGATATGCTCATAATGCTGGCAGACAGATTATTTATGACCAGGGAAATTAAATATTATTTCATTTCTTCTAATACAATCTGTGGCGTCTCCCAGCTCCCAATTTCTTCCCATTAAGGTTATTGTCTTTTCTGCTCCAACTGGCTGCATGCTGTTGGGTTGTAACAGCACTGGCAGAATGCTCGGAGCATAAAGGAGGTGGGAGAAATGGTGTAATTTGCAAGACTGCCTTCCCCGTCTCATCTAAATGAAGACATTTGGTCCCTGCGAGTCAAAACCCATTTTGATGAGTCTAGATGCATTTGGACTAATAGAAAAGGACAGCTATAGTTGTAACGGACTTCCTGAGCTGAGTTTTCTTACTTAGAACCACAGAATTTCGGAACTTGGCGGGTGATTCAAGTTCATCTGTTTTAAGTCTCTCATTTGCTTAGGGGAAACTGAGGAGCAGAGAAGGGCATTAATACAATGACACCTCTGGTGAAAGAGCACTTTTTTCCTTTGCAGCCTCTGTTCAATATTTTCATACTTTCAGCATGATTTAAGATCCTCATCAGGAGCCCACACCCTTCTCTAAGCACTGAATGATATGAGTACCTTTTATAAGGGCCAGAGGCAGGAATCTTTCCCAAACAGGGGTTTGTGCCTTCCTGCCTCTGTGTCTTTGTGATTTCTATTCTTTCAGGTAATATCAGCTAGAGTGTTCCTCAAGAGGTGAACTGGGGTATTTTGGGGACCTGCATGGTAGCTCAACTTCTTCCTCTGCCCAAGCCTGTTTTCCTTCCTTCTTTTCATAGGTGTTATTTCTAATATCAAATCCAATCCCAGTCCCTGCTTCAGGAGAACTCAACCCGTGACATTGAGGAGGCGAAATGTAAGATAAGTTTCTTCCTCCCTTATTCTTAGATTTATTTCACACCTGCTATGTGCCAAAACTGATACAGATCTGGTGTGTAAAAATATAGTTCCTCCTAACTGAAAGCAACCAGCTGGATAGCAGAGAGACAATAAGAAGCAATCATGTTAAGCCACTGTTTAATGCAGACCATTGTTACCTCCTGACTAGACTACTGCAGTATGGCCCTTGCTTGTATTTCACTTTCCATGTTTTTCCTATTTATTCATCAGCTGAAAACCCAAGTCTGATCATGTTACTTCTTGGCTTAAAGTCTCTTAGTGGGTCGAGCGCTGTGGCTCAGGCCTGCAATCCCAGCACTTTAGGAGGCTGAGGCGGGTGGATCACCTGAGGTCAGGAGTTCGTGACCAGCCTGGCCAACACAGTGAAACCCTGTCTCTACTAAAAAAATACAAAAAAAGTAGCCAGGCATGGTGGCATGCACCTGTAATTCCAGCTACTCAGAAGGCTGAGGCAGGAGAATCACTTGAACCAGGGAGGCAGAGGTTGCAGTGAGCTGAGATCACACCATTGCAGTCCAGCCTGGGCAAGAGAGCAAGACTCCATTTCAAACAAACAAACAAACAAACAAACAAAACTCTCTTAGTGAAGCATGATAACAGTTGAAATGAAGCCCCAGTTCCTTATTTAGCTCTTGCCTATTTCCTAAGTATCATTTCTTTCAATGTATAATGCCTTTGTAACACTGACCTGCTTTTAGTCTCTCAAGCCCGCCCATGGGCTCTTGCCTATCTCAAAGTCTAAAACTGTGAACTCCAAAAATCTGAGAAAGGCTTCAGTTAATTTAGAAGGTTTATTTTGCCAAAGTTGAGGATGCACACCCCTGACACTGCTTCAGGAGGTCCTGACGACATGCGTCCAAGGTGGTTTTATACATTTTAGGGAGACATGAGACATCAATCAGCATATGTAAGATGAACGTTGGATTGGTTTGGAAAGGTGGGACAACTTGAAGCAAAGACGGGATGACTCCAAGCGGGGAGGGGACTTTCAGGTCATAGGTAGATAAGAGACAAATGATTGCCTTCCTTTGAGTTTCTGATTAGCCTCTTCAAAGGAGGCAATCAGATATGCATTTATCTCAGTGAGCAGAGGAGAGACTTTGAATAGAATGGAAGACAGGTTTGCCGCAGTTTCCAGCTTGACTTTTCCCTTTAGCTTAGTGATTTGGGGGCCCCAAGATTTTTTTTTTCACAATACCAACTAATTCCTCAATCTAGAGGATTCTCCTTCTGCTGTCTTTGAGTATCTGACGCATTCTTATCCTTGACAACCTGTTTCATTTGTGTCTTCTCAAGGCTGCTGCATAGTTTTGTAGGTTATATACTGAAAATCCAAGGGGGTGCTGTTCACATTGCTAGTCATCTGTGATTGGTGTATTTATTATGATTTGATAGCAGTTATAAATAAGGAAGCTTAAGCAAGAGATGACTTTTTCTAATTTGCACAAAGGTCCTCAGCAGATATAATGAAGGAGTAAAAGCTCATTCCTCAGTCACCTACTTTGACCGCTGGATCCAGTTTATTCCCTTCATATCACATATTGTCATTTTAATCATATATGTATTTTCTTGTTTACTTTATTGCTTGATTTTTTATTAGATTATAGTTTTTAGATTGTTAGAAATAAATAACTTTTTCTTCTCCCACAAGTATACTGTGTGTCTTGCACAGTGCCTGATATATAAAAAGTGCTCAACAAATGTTGCTCAGTTAAATCAGTGAAGGTGAGTGGGTGACATTTGGGCTGTTATGTAAAATAAGCGTAGGATTTAAACACCGCTCCAAGAAAGAGAGGCATTTTTGTGAGGGAGGGGAGAATTCCTTATGTAAGAAATGGGACAAAAAGCACTTATCTTAGTAGTGTGTTCAAAGATGTAAAATGCTGGCACGATGCTTGACACAGCAACACTCAAAAACATTTCTACTATCATTATCATAATTCTTTTACTATGGTTAATGAACAACAGAAACATTACTCTTCCTCATTGGTTAGAACATACAGTAGTACTATAAAAAATACAAAATCAAAGTTTATAATTAGCTTGTATGGTTTGCAAAATTTTCCTGGAGGAATTTGAATTTCATATATTTGAAGTTTCTTCCAGCCTTGCAATTTACCTTAAGAGAGTGAAAAAAATAGATTTCACAAAAAATCAAGTATATTATACAGTCTAAGTTCTGGACCAGTAATTGAAAATAGGCCCCATGTTTCTCTTTCTTATGAAATTTCATTCTCTTCATTATTGCCATGATCCACTGAACAAATGCCCCTGGGAGGCCAAGGAAGTCAGACAGTGGCACCTTTCCCACTTTAGCAATTCCCTGAAACTGTGCATACCAAAGGAAGAACAATTGATATCAAGTTGTCAGCAATTCTCATTGTATCTCCAGAGCTATAAAACCATTGGTACCTCTTTCCAAAAAGCCTTTTGGAACATCCTCTACTTTAAGAAGAAAAACATAACTGACGTAAAAAAAAAGAAAAAAAATCATTTTCATGGTAAGAACTAAAAGGTGAGATCACATGTTATTTTTCTTGCTAGTAGCTATCGTTCTTCTATTTCTCACCTTTTTTTCTTCTTGGGAACCATTGACTATATCTCACTTCCTGGGACAACTCTGGGGATCTGTCATGGTTTTGGTTGCAAGCAGCAGAAAGAGAACAGATACTTTGGTGAGAAACACAATTTATTGATAAAATATTGGGTAACTTACAAAGTCAACAGTAGACTAATCAATCAGGCTCTGAAAATAAGCAGCAACAAAGAGAGGCTAGGAAGCAAGAAATTCACTGCTTGTCTATAAACGCTGACAACTCATGGTGCAGCCAGTGGCAGGACTCTGGATATCACCATCTGCCACTGGGTCCTCACCACCACAGGATTCTTGATGCTGCCACCAATATGAATAATCTTTTTACCATCTCTGCATCTCTCCATCAATCCTTTAAGAGTCAGTCATGAATAGGACCATCTGATTTTTTTTTAAAGGCCAAGTGCCTGTACCCATGCACTAACTCACAGCAAAACTTACCTAGCAGATGTTTTTTTCCCCTATTCATTCCAAAGTGAGAACAACATTTGAATAGGAGACAATAAAGAAATGGTGGATTTCAGTGGCAGAAAAAGTAAGTGATAAAACTAGGTTTTCAAACTTGTCCACATGTTTTAATCAAGCCCTCCATCATAGGGGAAAATTACAGTTGAATAAAGGGAGAGATTCTTCCAAGAGGTGAAATAGATGAAGATATTAAAGCAACTATCTTACAAAACTTCACACATCTCACACCATCACAAACCAAAACTGCATCCAAAGCAGAATTATCAGTCATTCCTTTAAAAAGTACCTATTAGAGACCTACTATCCAAGCAGTGCTCTGTTAGGCAGTGTGAATTCAGTTCCCATGCTCAAGGAATTTATCCTATACAGTCTACCCTCCATATTCACACACATCTATAGATTCAATCAACCACAAACTGAAAATATTCAGAAAAAAAGTAACAATGCAACCACAAAAAGCAATTTAAATAAAAAGCAGCATAACAACTATTTACATAGCATGTACATTATTTTATGCATTGTAAGTAATCTTGAGATGATTCAAAGTATACTGAAGGATGTGTGTATGTTATATGCAAACTACTCCATTTTATGCAAGGGATTTGAACCTCCAGTAAATTCTAGCATCCTTAAGGGTGGGAGGTGGTGTGGAGGGAGTTGATACTAAAACCAGCCTTTCTTGGATACTGAGGGGCAACTGTACTTACTGCCTAATGACTCAACAGAATGATATCATTGACTGCTTTCAGCTCTGTATGTATGAAATTAAAACATACTGTGTCATTTTCCACTATTGTGCTTGCAAAGGACATTTGTACATTTGGCACATGTATCATCCTATATATTTAACTATTAATAGGAAAGTTTTGAGTAATAAAGACAGGTGGGAAAAAAGTGGTTAGAAGATTGGAGTCAAGTGTAGAGATTTGGGTCTTAGATCTGCTGTTAGACAATTTGGAGTTTTTCAGTAGATTGGAGAATCTCAGCTTCAATCCCTGGCATGTTAAATGGGATAATACCTAAATCCACCTCTTGTGTATATTTGCAAAATTAAGATGGGAGTGTCTACTTAGACTGGGTTTAATTTTTATCCTTTATAATAAACAAGGAAACATACTTTTTAGGGCACCAAATGACAGATTCTGACTGACAAAGTATTATGTAATTACACTTAATTCTCCACTACAAGCTATCTGAAACCCTCTAGGTATCATACAAGCTTTAGCTCCTCTGCTCATATGGTTTCATCTCTTTGCTAACATTTCTTTTTTATTAAAAACCCAAGTGTTACAGTTATCCCCACCATTTAGACACACTTTTCTGTAATTGTTAAGTGGTCAGGCACAAAGTGTTCTGTTGCACTTGAACAACTACTTGTTAGTCGAGAATTTTTCCCTCCTGTCTTATTATCTCTCCTGTAGGTAACAAATAATGAGCTTTGATAAGAGCTAAGTTTAATTCTCTTTGCTAGAAAAGAAAAAAGATCACCTATTTTTACATTCCCATAGATGAGACAAAATTTTCTTGTTTAGGGAACAAAAGCTGGAAATGTTTCTGATTTCTCTTGATGCCATTTCTCATTATCAAGGAAGAAGTAAATTCTCCAATTGATAGGATTAAGGGAAGGAATTCACCATGATCATCCCAGGACCTTCTTGCAGCTATTTCAGAGTGTTAATGCATAGACTCTTTGTTCATTTGTGTCCTAAGCTTATAGGAGATTGAGTGATAGATAAGACTTTGAATCTCTCAAGGGATGGTAAACATTTTAAAGGATAAGCTCTCAAAAAACCCAGCTGTGATTGCCAATGAGGTTATCTATTTTAATACAATTTTATTGCTAATAGCACTGATATTTTATTGTCTCTCTGATGATAACCATACTCAGGAAAATAAGAGCTGAGTGTTAATTGTGGGATTCCTAAAATCTCCAACTTATTCCATCAGTGGCGGCAGTTTTATAATGCAAGTCTCTCTCTGTTCTCTAATGGCCACATTATTGGCAAGTAAGCTGGTATTTCCTGGAAATAGTGTTCTCACAGGAACATGGTGAGCATTACATGTTCTTTCTTTTCTTTTTTTAATATACATGGTTTTTATTTTTAGGACCAAATATGCAGATCTTTCTGCCTTCCTCTTAATTGGTAAGTTTGCTCATCTCATCTCAATGTTTACCCTCAAAGAGAGAAAATGGGTTTTAACTGGATAGCAAGTATTAGTGAGCACTTTTAGGGAAAACATAAGAAGAAATTGAACAAAAAGCTTTCTAGAACTCTACATTTGGGGTTATTTGAGGAAAAATTAGGCATGGCAAAAACCTAGATTGTGTTGATAGTGGTCATTAAAAGATTCTCTTTTCTGTGATCTGAATCCTCAAATAAAATAGTACCTTGAGAGGCGGCATCTTCCTGTGGTCACTAAACTATTTCCCAAATATGTTTAACCTGTAGACATTAGATACAATATGATAGGATTTTACTAACGCATAGTAGTTTGAATTTCGCTGCATATGCTAAGCTTGAATAATGACGGGGAAATTGGGTTTTAGTGAAGATATTTAAGAAGATTGATAAATTTGTTGTACAAGAGCAAACTAGCCCTTTATTTCAGGTTGTTCTTGCTAGGAGCCCAAATCACATCAAATTAACCTTATTTATTTATTCATTCATTCATTTATCATTCATTCAATTCTCAAAAGTTTGTTGACAGTCAACTTGGTTTTAAGCATTTTTCTAAGTATTGGAGACCCACAAGTCAACAAAACAGCACTCTTAAATTCTAGTAGGAGAGACTAGCAAAAATACATTAATAATTAAATCACATATTACTGCAAAGGTAATAAATTACAGAGAAAAAAGTTGAAAAACAGAAGGAAGCATGTAGATTATTGGAGCAGAATGAAGGGTTTAAACTTTTCAATAGATTGCTCAGTGAAGGCCACATTAAGAAGAAAACATCTGAACAAAAATTTGAGAAAAGAACTGTGCATATATGCAGAAATGAGAATTCCAAGAAGAGGAAACAAAATATTTAAAGGCTCTGAGCCAGGGGCATGTCTTGAGTCTGAACACTCAGAAGCTGGTGTGATTGGAATTGAGTGAATAGAGAGAAGATTAAGAAATAAAGTCAATAAATAATTGAAAGCCAGACTGTGTAGGACTTTAGGACCATTGTCTTTGGAATTACAGAGACTGAGATGGCAAACCACTATAAAATTCTGCACATTAATTCTGGTTGATGTGATAGGAGAGACTGAAGGGAATGCATTAATCAAGGATAGAAAAAGGGAGACCAATTAGGATACTAATGCAACAGTGCAAATGTCGTGGCCTGGACTAGGTCGCTACGAGTGTATGTGACAAAAATGCAGTCTGGGTATATTTTGAAGATAAAGACAACAAAGTTTATTGAAAGACAGAAATAAGAACACATTGGCAGTGGAAAATAAAGAATTTTGTTTTAGATCCCATATATATTAGCGATATCAAATATACAGGTAACTATAGGAAGCTTAATTTAAGGAAGAAGACCAGGGCTGTTGAATGGTCAGCATATAGATGGGATCTAAAACCTGAACACTAGATGTGATCAACAAGTGCCTGAGTTTAGATAGAAAAGAGATCTATTGATATTGTTGTAGACATTAAGAGGTCAGGAAGATAAGGAAGAACACGTGAAAGAGACTAATAACAAACAGCCAGTAGTTGAAAAAAAAAAAAAAAAAAGAAGAAGAAGACTGTGCTCACCTAGTATTAATGTACATAAAGGGGTGGCAGAAATAGACCTTTTCAAATAATACTCATAGGTCAACTGAAATGAGTACTGGCAGTGGCTACTGCATTTAGCAATTCAGAAGTTACTGCTGACCTTGACAAGAATGGTTTTGCTGGAGCTGTGTCAGTGAAAGCCTTATTAGAGTGGGCACAACAGAATAGTGGTAAACTAACCTCAGACCACGACTATAGAGCTCTCACTTGCCCCCTTTCATTAATAGCATGATGTCTCAGTGATGGCAGACATCAATGTGAAACACCAACAATTCTGAAGAAATGCTCCTTCAAGCATCCAAGAGGACACCTCTCTTCTCTATCTTGAAATTGGGTATAGCTCTTTGTCTTGCTTTCTCAAATGAATTATCGGCAGAAGTGACATGTATCCATTCCAAGCAGAAGCATGAAAATCTGGTGTGTGATTATCTCTTTCTTCTTTGTGCTGCTGTTGGCAATGTTCTATGTAGTGAGAACTTCATTAGCTGTGGTTCAATATGAAACAGAAATCCTCCACAAATGTGTAATGTTGCTGACGTGTTGGCTCACACCTGTAATCCCAGCACATTGGGAGGCCAAGGCAGGTAGACTGCTTGAGCCCAGGAGTTTGAGATCAGCCTGGACAACATGGCAAAACCTCACCTCTACAAAAAATACAAAAATTAGTAAGGTGTGGTGGTATGTGCCATTAGTCCCAGCTACTCAGGAGGCTGAGGTGGAAGGATCACTTGAGACTGAGAGGTTGAAGCTGCAGTGAGCTATGATCATGCCATTGCACTCCAGCCTGGGTAATAGAACAATACCCCGTCTTGAAAACAGAATGCATAATGTTTATATGCTGTGAGTGAAAAAATAAACTTTGTTGTTTCAAAACACTAAATCTTTGGGGTCACTCGTTAGTGTAGCCTGATCTAGTCTGATATGAGTAGCACACAGGTGTGCTCTCTTTCTGTTGTACCTGCTGGAATTGCTGTAACTATACTAACTAACAGACCACAGCTTGCTCAAAATGTATTGGGAAATCACAAGCTCTCTAGAAGATGGAAAGTATTTGCTTTCTTCATCAGTAATAGCACACTGAGAATGGAATTAATTAACCATATTCTCCCCTGGACAAAAGGTCTTCCTGTTTCTCACCAGTGAGGTGGTGGGAGATGACAATAAAGGATGTTTTGTTTTATCTGGAGGAGGGAAAGGGCCTGTGAGTTCAATGTAAGAGTCCAATAAATTAGAAAAAAAGAGCCTACTCTCAGCTCATATTTGGAATTACAAAATTAATTTTGCACAAAAAAAGGACCTACAAATTTTAAGTGCTTGGCAATTATTACCTATTATTTTGTTGCAATTATTATTTTATTATTGTAATTATTATTGTTTATCATTATTATTATTGCTATTATTAGTCTGTCTTGATGGTCATAATGACCCAAAGTAAAGTTTGCTTTAGCACACCTTTCTTTATGTACCAGGGGATATGTGAAAGAAGAAAATCATAATGCATTAAACATTTCTTACATGTCTACTGCATCCTGGGCTTATACTCAGAAGACTGATGTCAGACAAGCTATGTTCACTTTCATTCTTCCACTTCAGCTTCATAGACCATAAAGTCATTTAATATAAGAAAAGAAAGCATTAACTCCATCTATCTTCAGGGGGCAACAGAATAGATTATCATATTTTCCCATGTCAACATACTGATGGCATATTATACATAAGTTTATAGCTCCCTGATCACCAATCTGCAAGTTGGAAAATGGTACTCAATTGGACTGAGTGATTTGTAAAGTTTGAAACATTGAGAAAAAGAGAGAAAGAGAAAGAGAAAGATTGGAACCTTGTCAAGGAAAAAACAAAGAAGAAAATAAATACCTATGTTTTTAAAAATGAATTTATTTCTCATTAGGTATTTCTTCAACGTCCAAGTGAATATATGGTTCTTATAATACATTGAATTTAAGCAATTTCAGTAATACAAGGAAATTGCAGCTGATGGAAATCCTGAACAGCCTGCCAAATTACTTTGAGTTCATTCTTGTTCTTCTTTTTCTTCCATAAACTGCACCTAGCCAGACCATTAAATTCCACAAGCCATCGAGGACTGTGAGATATTACATAATTATAATGCTTATATATAATTCATTCACCACGTCAAAGAAATGGTGATAAATGCAGGACTTACTCACAAGGATCTTTTTTTTTTTTTTTTTGAGATGGAGTCTCACTGTTTCCCAGGCTGGAGGTCAGTGGCGCAATCTCAGCTCACTACAACCTTTCTCCCATATTCCAGCGATTCTCCCACCTCAGCCTCCAGAGTAGCTAGGATTATAGGCATTCGCCACCATGTCCGGCTAATTTTTTGTATTTTTAGTAGAGATGGGGTTTCACCATGTTAGCCAGGCTGGTCTCGAACTCCTGACCTGAAGTGATCTGCCCACCTCGGCCTCTCAAATTGCTGGGATTACAGGCGTGAGCCACCATGCCTAGCCTCACAAGGATCTTTTCACATATTTTATCTCAAGCCATTTTAATTTTATTTTTTATTTTTTAGTTCCTTTTATGACTTCCATCAGCTGATCAGCCACACCATCATCAAAATATTACGTAGCTACCAAAAGTCATGTGGAATAATGAAATCTGGGCCAGACTTGATACCCAGTCTCTGGCTTCTAAGGCTTGTTAATCTCATGGGAGCAAAAGTGGTACATGGATCAACATTTACTAAGCCTCACCTATAAACTGAGAATAGAAATCTTACTTTATACTGTTTTTAAAGAATACGGTTTTCAAATTTAGGTCTCACCAGATACATGAAACTAGTGAAGGTTTTATTTTTATTTTTGCTTGTTTTTTTAATTCAACAAGTATAAAATGAAGAGCTGTATGCCATAATCCCTGCCCTTGAGAAGTTTTCCACCCAGTCGAAAACACTGCAACTGTTCAGTTCAAAATCGTAACTGAACAACGAAATATGAGAAGTAGAACAGAGATCAGGTAATTTGTTGCAAGAGAATCAGGAGGTGAGAACAAAACTTGGTCTGAGGCTCTCCAAGCAGGTTTTTACTAAAAGTGTGGCTTACTTGCTGGGACCTCAAACATGTTTAGAGAAATTTCCACTGCATGCAAAGAAAGCGGCTTGTTTAAAGTCATGAATCAGTGAAAAGGGTGGGCATATCCACTGTATTAGTTTCATGCAGCTGCCATAACAAAGCAGCACAAACTGGTGCTTACAGCAAGTGAAATTTATTGTCACAGTTCTGGTAGCTAAAAGTCTAAAGTCAAGATGTTAACAGGGCCACACTCCTTTGTAAAACTCCTAGGAGAGGAGAGGATCTGTCCTTACCTCTTACAGCTTCTCTTTGCCCCCTTACAGCCTCTATTCACCCCAAGTGTTTCTCAGCTCATGTCAGCATCACTCCAATCTTTGCCTCCTTCTTCACTTGGTTGTCTTCTCCCTATTTGTCTCTGTCTTCACATCTCATTTTCTTCTGCAAGCAAAACCGTTATTATAATAATAATAAGGAGAATAAGGAGAAATATAGAAAGCTTAATTTCAGGAAGAAGGCCAAGGCTATTGATACACACTTGAGAATGGTCAGCATATAGATGGGGTTTTAACCTGAACGCTGGATGGGATCAGCAATATTTCTCCTCTGTATGTGTGTCTATGTCCAAATATTCCTCTTTTTATAATGACATAAATCCTATTGGATTAGGGCTCAAGATAATACCCTCAACTTAATTACATCTACGAAGACCCTATTGCCAAACAAGGGCATGTTCACAGGTACCAGGGATTAGAACTAGAACATATCTTCCTTTTTTATTTGGAGAAGGGGCACAATGCAATCCACAATCTTTATGGAAAGTTAAGTAAAAAAGAAATATAGGGAACATGCTGAAAAGGGAGAGGAGAAGGCTGGAGCCAGATTGTAAAGAACACAGCATGTCATGTGGGAAGCCCTCAGTCATGCTTCAGCAGATGAGTAAATAAAGTGGCTTTCTCTTTATAAAGACCATTCTATGGAAATGAAAAAATGGATGAAATGGAAGTGACAGTTGTATGTGATGCCCATAGTAATTGTCTAGATGAATACTAGGGAGCATATGAGAGGCCAGAGCTAAGGGAATTCTCTCAGACTAGATGACAATTGATCTGATTAGAGAATCAGTCAGGAGGAAAGAATAGAGAATGGCTCTGAGGCTTCTAGTCTTGAGTACTGGGTAGCTGGTAAGATTATTAACCAAGAGATGAACCATATGCAGTAAAGTTGACTGGGAATCAGAATAAGGAGGAGGCAAGTGAAAAGCTTAACTTAGTATATATTAAATCTGGGGGAAAAAAAGGATTTAAACAAAATCTTGAAGAATGAAAATAATGAGCATATTCTGCATTGGGCTCATTCTCAGACATTGAAAAACTTTTTAAAAGGTTGCATTCTGGACTCTTTATTCTGGACTCTTTTCAGTAGTGAGAAATCCGGACTAACAATTATTCAAAGTTTGATGGTTAATATAGAGTGTCAACTTGATTGGATTGAATGATGCAAAGTATTGTTCCTGGATGTGTCTGTGAGTGTGTTGCCAAAGGAAATTAACATTTGAGTTATTGGATTTGGAGAGACAGACCCACCCTTAATCTGGGTGGGAACCATCTGATCAGCTGTCAGTGTGGCTAAGAGCAGGCAAAGGATCGTGGAAGGACTAGACTGGCTAAGTCTTCTGGCCTGCATTTTTCTCCCATGCTGGATGCTTCCTGTCCTCAAACATCAGACTCCAAGTTCTTCAGCTTTTGGACTCTTGGACCTACACCAGTGGTTTGCCAGGGTCTCTCAAGCCTTTGGCCACAGACTGAAGGCTGCACTGTCAGCTTCCCTACTTTTGAGGTTTTGAGACTCGGACGGGCTTCCTTGTTCCTCAGCTTGCAGATGGCCTATTGTGGTACTTCACCTGGTGATTATGTGAGTCAATACTCCTTAATAAATTCCCTCTCATATATACATCTATCCTATTAGTCCTGTCTCTCTAGAGAATCCTGAATAATACACGAAGTGTATGAGTATGAGTTTTCTATTGCTATGTAACAAATTACCACCAACTTAGTAGCTTAAAACAACACACATTTATTATCCCCAGCCAGGATTCTGGGTATGGGTTAGCTGGTCCTCTGCTCAGGATCTTCCACGCTAAAATGCAGTCAGGGCTGTGCTCTCATCTGAAACTCTGGGTACTCTTCAACGTTTGCTGGTTGTTGGCAGAATTCAGTTGCGTGTGGTTGTAGGACTGAGGACCTCAGCTCCTAGAGGTTGCCCATGATATCCTGTCATATGACCATCTCCACATGTGACACTTCACTACTTCAAGGCCGGAAAAAGAGCATCTATGCTACTTTGACTCTCTTATTTGTAGTCAACTTGTTTTTTTCATTTTTTAAAAAAATTGGGGGATAAATTATAGGCATATATATTTAAGAGGTATATATTTTGATACAGACGTACAATTTGTAATAATCATATCGGGGTAATGGGGAATCCATCACCCCAAGCATTTATCCTTCTTTGTGTTGCAAACAACCAAATTATACTCTTTTAGTTAGTTTAAAATATATGATACATTAGTATTGCTGCAGTAAATTATTACTACAGTCAACAGTAACATATTTTACATTTTAAACTAACTAAAAGAGTATAGTTGGATTGTTTGTAACACAAAGAAATGGTCATTTTTTAAAGGGCTCAACTGATTAAGGCAGGCCAACTCAGACTACTTTCTCTTTTGATTAACTTAGTCTCAACTCCTTAAGGACATTACTAACATCTGAAAAATCCCTTTACCTTTGCCATATAAAGTAACCTAATTATGAAAACATCTCATCATAATCAAAAGTCCCACCCACATACAGGGAGGGAGGGAATTACACAAGGTGTGCAAACCACAGAATAGAAATCTCCAGGACCATTTCAGAATTCTAACTACAACACAGTGAGTCTTGGTAGAACAAGGAATATGCAAAATATTTTTTTGCTTCCATTAATGGCACTCATCTGATTATCTTTGGGTGATGAAATGTTTATATAGGGCCACAATTCTGTACTCAGCAACAATAATCTGCACTCCTGTACAAAATTATAAACATTTTTAACCACAATGCTGAGTTTTTGTTACATACTTAACTAGAACTAAAGATCCATTTTAGACTAACCAGAATAAACTAATAAAAGGGAATGTTGGCCTATATTAGAAACACTTACTAAATTGAAACGTTCTAGATATTCTACAGTCCTCTCAGTTAAGGTCATTCCCTCAGCTGTGGTAATTAGTTATAATGGTGATGTTTACTCATAATCTACACTCATCTAATAATTCTATGCATTTTCTCAAGTCAGTCTCGCAATGACCCTACAAATTCTAATGGATAAACACTATCTGATCCTCAAGTATGGGTATTATAGTAAGTTCTTTTTATACAAAAATCAGTAAACTGCAGCCTCTGTCCTAACCTAGTTCAAGGTTTTGTTGGGAAAAATATATACATGATATTATTTCATTTAAGAAAAGAAGCCACAGAGAAAGCAATTCATGAGCAAAAACCACACAGTTAATTAATAGAAGGGCCCACTTGTCCCAACATCACTATCAGCAGTCTTTCCACTGCCTTACAGCACTGCATGTGTTAGTGACATAATTCATACACATCAATTTATGCTTTAGAATAACACTTTAAAGTGAAAATAAGTGATGATATGAGAGATAGCACTAAATGCAAAAATTCACTGGATTTCTTGATGGATGCTGTTTTCTCTAAGAGCCTGAAACTCAGCAGAATTCACCAAGGAAGCATCTAACACTGGCCAAGGTGTTGTGTGACCTTCCTTGTTGTTTCAAGTCATCGGAGCAATATATGAAAATGAGATAAGGATAACCTTCTCTCTGATGCCATGGGTTGGATGATTTCCCTAAGGTCAGAAGAAATTCCCCAGGAAGTCACAGCTGGAAATAGGATCAGGTTAGCTAATTGCCTTGCTGATTATGTGAAGGAAAAAAAATTCTGAAATCAGTGAAAGAAAAGTGATTTTGAGGCCATGGCAATCAAAGTAGAAATCTAGATTCTTCAGGGGCAGCTCCCAAAGAATGATGATACAATGTAAGCAGATGCCACACAAATGGCTCAATCATTTTGAAAATTGCTTACCTAGTATTTAGAGGGGGAAACAATATTTTGAAATGAATTGAACATCTTTGTGACACAAACAACTGTGTTTTTCTAGATAAGCTCCTTGGTTTTTCTTTTTCTAGAGCTACTTAAAAAATTCCCATTGTATCCCATTATGTTTTTATATCTCTGATTTCTGATTGGCTTGGACTCCCATCACCCGAGTACTCCCTTATAGTAAGCTGAAGAGGTAACAAAAAATTTTTTTAAAGGTTGAAATTTTGTACTCTGTACACAGTATATGAGAATGTTTCTTCTTTTCCCTTTTCATCAAGTTGTTCAACTTCACCAATGATTAGGCAAAGAGAATAAATAGCCGGCTAATTAAATTTGCAGATGGTATTCAATAGTGAGGGTATGTGAGGATAAGGGATAAATGCAAAAGGCCTTAAAAGCTTTGCATTCTACACATGAGAAAATGGAAGGGCACGAGTCGTGTGTGCAATTAACATCTGGCAGATAGAAAAAGGGCAGAAGGGAGGCTCCTGGGTAAAAGAGAGGGCAATTGTAGGAGGAGCAAGAGATGGGCTCAAATAGCTGTGAGATAGCAGCAAACAACTATTCCTGTCTGGGTTAAAGCCTAGATTAGTGTATAGGAGTCCTCCCATGTATAGAATTCTAGAGTGAAATCCCCAAAACTGCATCCTCAAATGAGTTTTTGATATTTGGCAGACCACCAGCCTCACAGCATATCTCTGGCAACACCATGGCTTTTGAGTTAGCCACGGGAGTTTCATTCACTCTCAAAGTGGAAAAAGCTTATTGGCTATGTGCCAGAAAGTGCAAAACCAGATGATATGCATGGCATATTTTTCTCAATTATTAGTTGTGCTCATAGCAAGTAATTTAAAACCTTGTTTTGATATTAAAACAAATATGGACATGCTGTGGTACGAAACAGGGAATTTGCATAGATTTTGAGATATAACTCAAGACTTGAAAAAGATTTCTTTCTTACAGCATGCCATTTTGACTTACATTTCCAGATGCTCTAAGGGTACGTATACAGGCTTCCTTAAGGTTAGGGGTATTTAAGTAGGTAAAGCTGAGAAACATTGTATCACACCTATGGGCATAGCATAATATGAAGTAAGTATTTATTTTAAATTGTGACAATTTAAGAATTATTGATCGATTACCCCCCAATACCAAACATTTTTCTTAGGATGAAGGGGGGCACACTGGTGTAAGAAATAAGTCCTTACTCTCAAAAACTAACATTTAAGCTCTGCATTGTATTTATAAAGTCCCTCACATACAGCAATTTAACATAATTACACTTAGAGCATTATTAGTTGACAGTTATTTCTTTATTTTGCAAAGATTTATGGGCATTTTTCATGTTTTGCTAAGTACTGTACCAGGCAACAGTGATCCACAGGTGAATATTTCAAACCTGCTTTCTGCCCTAAAACAGCTGGTATTCTAATAAGGATAACTGTCAATTAAGAAATTAATTCCGGTAGAATGTGATGTGTTTTATGCAAGGGAAGTGGAATTTGCTGTGGGATAATTTGGCAAGAGAGTTTCATCTGCATTGGGCTACATAAAAGTCCTCTCAGAGGAATTATATTTAAGCTGAATGGATAGGAGTTGGTCAGATGGACAGAATAGAAAACTGTTTCAACTGGAGGGATAGTATGAGAGAGGTTGAGAAGTGAGAGGAAGCAGGACTTATTCTAGTGCATAAAAGAAATGGATAATGGTTAGAATACACCAGAAGGAGCAGAATGTGAAAACATAAGCCTGTGGCCATAGGTCTGATTACAGAGATCCTCACAGGCCATCCTAATTGATCTGTACATTATCCTTAGGATGATGAAAAGAGCACGAAGGCAAAACATGAACAAAGTTGCAGTTTTAAATGGCCACTCTGACTTCAGTCTGGGAATGGATTTGAAAGGGAGAGAAGTAGAGTCAGGGAGGCCATTTAGGAGGTCACTGCAAAATCCAGGCAAGAGAAGATGCTTGTCAGGCTGGACTGGGTTTTTGACAGTGGAGATAGACTAAAGTGATACTTATAAAATGAGGTTATAGAATTTGTTGATTGATTGGGAATGAGTGAAAGAGGTGAAAGGTAACTGTTTGGTTTGGAATAGGTAACAATTTGCATGTGATTGCAAGGCAGTTTGTAGAAGAGATGAATGAGGTTGCTTTTGGATATCTTGAATGTGTAATAACTTAAAATATCCAAGTGGGGGTAATCAGTGAATAGTAAAACAGAAACCTAGAAAGCAGGAAAAGGCTGAACTTTAATCTTTTCAAATAGGGTTTTGTTGATCTCAGACTGTAACTTTTGTCGTCGGCAAAGCAATATCCTAACATAGTCTGCCATTGGACTAAATTTTCTTGCAGGAACTGAAACTAGGATTCTTTCCACTATACCAGAATGGGGCAAGCCTATCATTATTTTGAGACTAAATCCAACCTTTTCCTGAGATTCCTCTAAAATCACTTGCATAAGTTTGCAGCTCTCTACTAGAAGAATGGGTACTTGAGCCTAAGTCTCTATACTACCGAACTAGTATGCTTTTATTTATTATATATTCTCACTCCCATTCCCCAGACTATGAAAGTCCACTTTATCCTCAGCATCTGTAGGGAGTCTGGACATCTTACCCTACCTTCAAGTGACAGTAGTACCTGCATTTATTTTCCTGGGTAATGGCATAAGTCCCCATGTGGGAGCTCCTTCTTCCTGCTAAAGGAAGCCAAAGGTCTATTTGAACATGAGCCCAATTTTTCCCCTACCAACCATCACTCTCACAACTGACCACTTTGGCAGTGCTGCCAGCTCAGAGCAGACGGGTTGACTGACAGGAAGTACAGATCTGCCACTCACATGTATCTAGGCAGGCAAGGGATGGAAAATAGGTGTGCTGCACCTGTCCAGCACCGACAGCTTCTGCCACACCAACATTTCAATCAGCACCATGTTAACACGGCCCGTGTGCCACTCAAAATAGCCCTAGGGATGGGTGGCTTCTAGGGAGCCAAACGAGTCCCTGGGCTGCTACAGAGAGAGGGGTTACCAGGTCTATCAGAGGCAGCTGCCACGCCTCTTTCTCTTGCCAGATAATTAGGACACAGTCCAGTTGAGTGACTTTGTTCTGCCCGAGGAAGTGACAGTTAATACTGGGCTGGCAGAGGAGTGCACGCCATGGTTCATCATAACTGTCCAAATCGGCAGGATCTGTCCAGTGCAGCCAAGAAAAGTTGAGTTTTATTTATTCTCTCTTTGGGGAGGAGAAGGAATGGCAAGGATAGGTGTGCTTTAGAATGTCAGTCTAACTACTTAAATACTTAGTAACAGGCACACACATATGCCTATGTGTATGGATAAACATGTACTTGCACAAACACCTAGCAAGAAAACTGCCTGTTCATATATAGGCTGATTTAGCACAGGCACATAAACTGGCATATACATATACAAAACACTCATGTGGATGTACTTGCTTATAAACACACAGATACAAACTTGCAGTTGGATAGGCATATACAGGAAGCACACATCCATAAATAAGTGCATTTTTACATATGTGGGTAAACACAAACACACAGACTTTGGGAAACAAAAGCTCATGTACCATGCATGCAGATTCAAGAACCATATAACCACAGGCAAATACAGATAAAAATACATGTGAAAGGACATTTGACAAATACATACCCCTTCACACACTCTTTTCTCAGTAGCAATCTTGAAGAGGAAGGGAGAAAGGACAAAGAGCATTTATGCATTGGAGTTTCTGTCACCACTCAAATAACTTTCTAGTGGGTAAAACAAAAGAGGGGAAAAATCAATTTCTGATAGAAGTTCAAGGAGCTGTGAAATCAATTACACTTTATTTTCAAATATCATTCAGAGAAGTTTATATTCTTTCAGAGAAGTCTGGTCTCGCCAGGGGGCAAAGATCCAGCTGGAAATGGAAATAAGAAAGAAACTGCAAAGTTCAAGGCAAAGGTCAGTGCTGAGGTCAGAAATGACACTTTCATCTTTGGTGGCAGGAAAAGGGGGTTGGGAAGGTTTCAAGTGCCCCTATTCAAATAATGACCGTGAGGGCTATCTGATGTGACATTAGTCACCTCATTGATTGCTAAGTTTGACTTGGTCAATTCACATTAAAAAATAAATGTATGTGAGAGCTGAAAGGATCCTTAGAAAGCTCTTTTTTAAAAAGCTAAAGAGACAAAAAGACTGAAATAAGAGGTGTGGTTTGCTCAGCATCACCCAGGAAGAGGGTGCAGAGCCTGGGACTGAGCCCAGACAGCTGGTTTCTTAGCTCTGACCTTCCTGCTTTTCCCATTAGACTTCCCCCTTCAGAGCACCCTCTGTACCAGACAGAGCTTTGATTTCTCTGTAAACATGCACCTAATTAACTCACACAGTTTGGGGTGTTTAACTACAGATACCAGGCTGAGGGCTGGTGGCTGGCCAGAAGTATCACCAGGGCCAAACCCAAGGTGGTATGTGCTGAAGAGCAGCCCAGTTTTCCATCCGAGTGGCCTCTCTGCTTGTGGCCAGGCCCTTGACAGCCAGGGCTGGACTCTAGATAACATAGCAGGATGCTGCATGCAGGGGAAGCACACTCGCAGAAATCTTGATAAGCAAATGAGTGCTTATTATGAAGTGAAAGGATCAGGGAAGAGGGCACAGGAAAGGTGACACTGAGAAAGTCAGATGCCACCATTACAAGCTTCAGTTTTCTCATTGAAAATAAAAAGGGGAATACAAAAAGCTAAATGTGGGTTGCAGGGGTTTTAAATTAGTGAATGCATTTGAAAACACATTGTAAATTTACTAGGCGAATGTGAGGTATATTGCTTTTCTATAGTCCCGGTGAAGGCAAACATTACTCCAGAGGTTTTCTTTATGCTGTTATCTCCCCTGCAAATGCTCTCAGTGTTCATTGAATTGGACCTGAACCGTGCTTTAAAAATTGCCTAAGTGAACTGACCTGATCGCCATGGCTAAGGACCATAGAGTTGAAAGAGTTTTCAGACGTGATTTCCAGCATTTTCCACATTGGGTCTGGGAGAGCATTCTGAGGGATGTTACTCAGTGCCACACAATAGTAGCTTTTGTAGTAAAACCATTTTATGAAATGCTACAAAAAAGACTTTGCTCTTACAGATTCACAAAATAAAGAAGCATCTTCAAAGTTCTGAGAGGTCCTTCAGGGAAGAAACATGCTTAATTTTGTTGGACGTGGTGTTTCTAAAACATTTTTGTCTTCTCTCCCCACACTGTTTTGTTTTTGTTTTTGTTTTCAATGTTGAACATGTATTAATATCCTAAAGAGGAACTTTCTGCAGGATACAATTTTGAGATGTGCTCAATGCCTTCATTTTACAGATGAAGAAGCAAAGTTATAAAAATGGAAGTGAGTTAATGAAGATCACACAGCAAATTAGTGATAGAGCTATAATTCCTGATGCTCTTTTACTTCTCAAAATCCATATTGAACACAAATTTAGTAACTGATTATACTCCGCCTCATTGTGTTAGCTTATTAGCTTGTGTGTATTTTTAAATAAAATGATATGTGTAAAGCCACACAATATAGTTTCTGGAACATCTTGATCACTTAACGAATGTTAAATCTGAATTCTCTGTTTGTGTTGTTTCTTCAAGTAGATCATGAACTCTTAGGGAGGTTCATGTCCTGTATGTTCCTAGAAATCCCCGTGGTCATAAAGCCCTTCTCGACACCCCTGAGGTACAAAATACCTGCTTTCTCATCTACTGATTGAAAATCAGAGGCAACCCCAGTGCTATGCCCATTGGAGGAAAAGAGATAGCCTGACATTAAAGCAATAAAATGAACCATCTCCCCTACAGAGTTAGTCTAACATTAATAAAAGCTTCATGATGCACTATTATCCTCTCCTCTTATTATTCTCATGTATTTCATGCTGGATATAAATGTCAGAATGCTTTATCTGTCTGCATTTTTGTGGGACTTATTGATACTGAAGGAACACATGCTAAGATTTCTGGCAAGGGAAACCTAGTCCTCAGTGGCATTTTTTTTTCTCCACTCTGCCCAATGTTCCTCAGAGATCACAGCGTGAAAGAAAACAGGAAAGGAACACTGTGTCTTTTGTCCTAAGCCAGAGTTCAAAAATTTGGTTCTCCCATTTTCTTTTCTTTTCTTTTCTTTTCTTTTCTTTTTTCTTTTCTTTTCTTTGTTTTCTTTTCTTTTTTTTTTTTTTTAAATGGGATTTCACTCTTGTTGCCCAGGCTGGAGTGCAGTGGCACGATCTTGGTTCACTGCAACCTCCACCTCCTGGGTTCAAGTGATTTTCCTGCCTCAGCCTCCCGAGTAGCTGGGACTACAGGCACATACAAACATGCCTGGCTAATTTTTGTATTTTTAGGAGAGACATGGTTTCACTATGTTGGCCAGGCTGGTCTCGATTTCTTGACCTCATGATCTGCCCACCTCGACCTCCCAAAGTGCTGAGAACACAGGCGTGAGCCGCTGCGCCTGGCCTCCCATTTTCTAATTCTGAGCCTTTGTGCAACATCTACTCTCTTGTTAAAACACAGATTCCTGGGCTTTAGCCCCAGAGATTCTAATCCTATTGGCTTGTGGAAGAACCCTAGAATTTGCATTACTAACTAGTTGCTAGGCGATGCTGTATTGCCGTTCCACAGTCCATACTTTTTGAACCACTCATCTAAGCCAATTGGGGTACTCACATTTCCATTCCTCTATTGGTTTGATTGTTATACTTGAACTATTTCTCCCACAAGCAGAAACTAAAATGAAGATATAAGTGCAGGTAGTTTACAGAGACATGATCCTCGGAATCTCTGTGAATGAGTCATGTGAGATGAGAAATCAAAGAAAGTCACCAAAATTAAATTAATAGGCCAGTCTCTTGTGTGTGCCACTGGGGGATTTTACTACTGAGACCATCTGCAGAACTCAGAATTTATCCTTTAAGGAATGAGGGGCCTAGAATTTTAGCTCCCATCCCTCACTTATTGACAGTTGCTCCTCAAGACTTCAACTCTGGGCATTTCCAGCCTGATCTATGCACAGGCTCAGCACACTCCATAAGTGACCCTGAGGCTCGTAAATGTGGCACAAGGTCTGGAAGCATCACTCAAGAACTTGCTAGAAGTGCAAAATGTCAGGCTCCATCCAGACCTGCTGAATGAACATCTTCAACCAAGTCCTAAGATGACCTGTGTGTACATTAAAGTGTGAGAAACCCTGTCATACTGTGATGATTGAAAGAGCTGATGAATGGGAATCATCCTATCCTTCCTGAATTTTATTATGATTTTATTATTGAGTCGTTGGTAGCTCCTTGTAGTTCTCTTATTCTTCATTCCATATTTAAAAATAAGATTTCATCAGCCTATGGAAATGTACCAGAATCTGTAATTCATTGCTTGCTAATTAGTCTAAAAGGTAATTGTTATGTGGGAGTTAGTTTTCCTAAATATTAATGAGCAATTAGAATTCTATTCTGAAAACAGGCGACATTTTGTATTGAGGGTGAGCAGAGGGAGGTGAGGAATAAAAGGATACACAAGTAAACATGGTTATATATTGGGGTTACTACGTGGGCTTGTATTTCTTTAAGCCTGGCATCTGGCAATTTGAACAAAAGTAAGCCACCCAGCACTAGGGTGACCATCATAAACAAATGAATCACCTACCAGAAAAAGAAAACAAACTAATAAAACTCTCCAAAGCAGAAATCAAACAAATGGCAGGCTCTGTAATCACTGGAGAAAAGCCTAGAATGGGATTTTAGCCTGAGAGATCCCAAAGCAGTATTGATTAGTATGCATTCTTCAGAATTTAGTGGAATAAAAGAGAGATTACTTAACAGTTTTGTGGCCAAGTGAACTGGGAAAAGGCTGGGAGACAATCAAGAGGTTAGTGATTTGCACAATTTTAAATTTTTTGCAATAGGGTATTATTTTTGAGGCCATCTTCTCTCTCCAAATCTTTGCCAATATTTCCTAACAGGTCCCTGTGCTTGCTATCTTGCTTCCAACTACACTGTCTCTACAGAGCAGCCAGTATAATATTTTTAAAATGCTAATGAGTTTAGCACACTCTTCTGCTGAAAGTACATCAATCTTATATTTATATTTATGTATTATTTTGCTAACATTTCCAACAAAACCCTCTTTACCTGTTATGTGTTCTTCTCAAAACCATGGCTGACAACTGTTTCACATTCTTTCATGTTGTTGAATATGCCAGCATATTTCCTCTCTGTGTTCTTACATACTTAAATTTTATATTCTCAGGTAGGCCTTTTTTCTCACTCTTCTCATTTCTTAGAAAACCTGACAGATTTCCTTCAGAGCAAGTCACAATTTATAGTGATATTTTCATTTGGGTATTTAGAGATTTAATGTGTGTTTCTCTCCTCGTAAAAAAAAATCTAAAAGAGATAAAAACTCTGTTTATTTATCATCATTCCCCCATGCCTAGCATATGTCTGATGCATAGGAGACAATTAGTAAATATTGATTAAATAATTATATAGTCACTAACATGACAATGTATTGGGGTTTTCCAATGCATTTGAACATGGCAACATTTTCTTTTTTTTTAAGCCTGGGAGTAATATTCCATGGAATAAATTTTGAGAAATGCTTTTCTAATGTCAGTTCCACTCTTCCTAAGTGTGAAAAGGGGAATATAAGTATAACTACTATTTCAAGCTCTGACTAGCTGTGTGACCAAGAGCAAAGTTATTTCAAAATTGAGACTCACTTTTAGAATGATGAGGCTGGACAAGATAATCTTTAAAATCCTTCACGGCTCCCCAAGTCTGAAGTTCTAATCATACAAAAGGAGTACCACTTTCACTTTGAACTCTTGAAGAGTAAGTCAAATCAGTCTGACCTCATTTCACTCTAGGAGAGTTATAGTTTAGGATGGTAGATTAGGGAAAGGAAGTCAATACAGCATATCTAGCTTTCCATGAGCCGTTTCACAAAGTCTTCCCTGATATCTTTGTAAAAAAGAGTAAGGAGTGGGGGCTTGATGGAGGTATGACAGACTGGTTTTGTAACAAGTTGAAAGATGGTCCCCAGGAGTGCCAATTAATGGATCAATGCCAACCTTAAGGACAGGGGCTGGATATAGCTTCAGGCTCTGTCCTTTGTCCTGCCCTGTTCAACATTTCTATCAATGTCTTGAATGAAGAGTGAGAGTTCATGATCATCAAATACGTAGGTGCCATGACGGTAAGAATATGTTGGATGACAGAAGCAGAATTCAAAGTGATTTGAACAGCCTGGAGAAATGAACTTTGTCTAAAGTGGGAAAATGTAATAATATAAAAGGAAATCCCTGGAAATAGAAGTTACAATCAATAACTAAGAATATATATAATTACAAATATGCATATGCACATAGGTGTCTTTGTGTGTGTGTGTGTGTTGTGTATGTGTGTGTGCCTAAGTAATAACATTTTGGGGTTTTAGTTGATAGCAAGAATGAAATATTAGAATAATGTAAGATGGCCACTAAACATGAATGTTTGCTACAAATTGAAAATTCATATGTAGAAACTTAGCTTGTAAAAAGAGGCAGATGAAAAATGCTGCCTATTCAGTTGGGACTCACAGCACCATTTCCAAATTTTAGGAAGAGAAGACAGATTAGAGAGTGCGATCAGAGAAGAGGGAACAAGATGGTGAAGAAAAGTATTGAAGAAATTGAGATACAGTCCAAAGAAGAGACAGTATAATTCTGGAGACCATGGTGATATCACCTTCCCCAAATTAGGATTGCATGCCTCTGTGATGTAACTCCTCAGTGCCTGAGACTTCCCTCACCATTCACCCATCACTATGCGTTGTCATTTTTTTCTGTACCCACCACATGTTGTATGAGAGCAGGGTTTGAAGCTGTTTTATCACCATCACCCTTCCAGTGATTAGGTCAGAACCTGGAACATAAAACCAATGAGTTGATAATGAATAAGTACATTTACTTTTCCTTAAATATCTTTAGTGTCGTAAGAAAAGACAATTTGTGTTTGTTTTGTGCAACCCAGTGGATTAGAAAAAGTATCAACTGGAAGTGAAAGTTTTTTCCAAGTAATAATCACAGATTTTCAAACATGTCTTAAACTATTGAATCAGGTAATTTCCCATCACTGGAGGTGATCAAGCTAAATTCGGAAATTGGAGAACCCTTTTGGCTGAAGCCACTGGAGACAGAACTTAAGCCACACATTCTATTTCTTGGGTGACTTTTATATCACTTAAAACTTCATTTTAATACATAAATTTCTTTCAAAAAGTTTGTTCTGAATCAACAGAACAATATTATTTCCTAAATATTTTCCACTATGTGTTGCCTCTGGATCTTTAGTCTGGTTATTCTACCAATCCACGGCCCACCCAGATTGTGTACATAAAAATTCTGTCCATTCTGTATAAAACCTCTCACATTTGTCTTTTGCTTAAAACATTTAATTTAAAAACCCCATTAAAACTAATCCCTTCCTTGTCTGCATTTCTGTATAATATTTGTCCCTCTCTTCTATCCTCACCTCTTTCTGCCTTATATTATAGAGGTAATTGTCAATCTGACTCACCACCAACTCAAAATAGGGGAATTTTACATGTGCAGGTGATTGCATATATCCATCAATCACAGGACTTCCCTTTTGTGCCACATTTCTGCTAAAAGTTCCTAATGAAAACAGCAAGATAAGATCTGTTATTTAAATCTTTGAAATACGCAATTATCTGCCTATGAACACCAGAACTCTGCCTGGTGTTCTTCCTACATCAACGGACAGAAACAAACTTGAGAATCGTTTTCCTTTGCTGCAAAATTGCAGAGCAGGATCTACCTTCCCTCAAGGTGTTGTTGAAATAAAAAAGAAAAATATAGACTAAAGAAAGGAAAAAGGAAAATGGAGTGAAAATGTTTGAAATACACATTAAGACTCTAGGGTAGTGGAAATAAAGTAAAATGGCAATATCTGTCACTTCATTTTGGTTGACATGTTTGTTTACCAACTTGTGGTTTCTTGTCTGGCAGAAAAGAGCTTTTTAAGAAATCATGTTGTGATTCTCTCATATTTCTTTTTAAACATCAAATAGTTTTATCCAATAATATTTGGATGATTAAAGAGTAAATGACTAAATGAGAAGCATATGGATTAAATTCCACTTGGAATATACTTCAGTTTCAGAAGAGAGGACACGTGTCTAGAGAATGTTGTACCAGAGGTGTGTTTCATTTCAGGGACACTGACATCATCTAAAATTAGTCTCCCCCTGGGCCACTTTCCCCAGACTCCCAGCACTGATCCTTTAAAAAAAAAAAAAAAAAAAAAATTAACAAGCCAGGCCCGGTGGCTCACACCTGTAATCCCAGCACTTTGGGAGAACGAGGCGGGTGGATAACGAGATCAAGAGATCGAGACCATCCTGGCTAACATGGTGAAACCGCTTCTCTAATAAAAAAAAAATACAAAAAAATTAGCTGGGCGTAGTGGCGGGCGCCTGTAGTCCCAGCTACTCAGGAGGCTGAGGCAGGAGAATGGCGTGAACCCGGAAGGTGGAGGTTGCAATGAGCCAAGATTGCACCACTGCACTCCAACCTGGGCAAGAGAGTGAGACTCTATCTCAAAAATAAATAAATAAATAAATAAATAAATAAATAAATAAAATTAACAGTGCTTGCTTGCAACTGGTTTGCTCATAACACTAGGCCCCATGCATGGAGAACTAGAAGAGTTCTCTACGCTCAGAAAACTATTATTTATTAAATTGCAGTAATAAAAGTCAGTGCCAGTCGGGGTTTCAAGCTGATTGTAGAACTCATTGTATTTAACATTCATAATGATGTAGTGAAAAAACTGCTGTGATATTCTCATTTTGTGCCATAGTATTTGCATTTGTACCATGATATCCTCATTTTGCAAATGAGAAAACTAAAGCAGAGAGAGGTTAAAGAATTCCCTTCAAATTGAAAGTTAGGAAACTTTTCAACCAGGATCTGAACCCCAGCAGCCGGTCTCCAGCATTCTTCCACTTCTGCACCTCTCTGTTTTTCTGCTCCCATGACTATAAATCACTTTCTCTTGATGAGGAAAGTTTTGTTTTCAAGGCTATACTATGAGGCAGATATTTTTCCCAATAGTTTTACAAATGATGCCACTGGGTCTCAGAGGCAGTTTGAAGGGATGTATTATGTTCACAAACATAGTGAATGGCAGGACCCAGGAATTAAACTCAAGTTTCATCTAACACCTGCCTCAGGCTCTTCTGTGTTCCAAGAATGGTCTCTGAATTAATGGTGTCAGAATTGCCTATAATGGAGTGGAGAGGTGTTTTGTTGTTGTTGTTGTTGTTGTTTTAAGTCCAGATATAGGACCATCTACTAACCACTGAATCAGAATCTCTGAGGTAAGGGGCCTCAGCATCTTCTTTTTGATTTTGATTTAATTTTATTTTGATGGAGTCTCACACTGTCACCCAGGCTACAGTGCAGTGGCACAATCTCACTGTGAACTCTGCCTCTTGGGTTCAAGCAAATCTCCTGCCTCAGCCACCTGAGCAGCTGGGACTACAGGTGTGCCCCACCATACCTGGCTAATTTTTATATTTTTAGTAGAGATGAGCTTTCAATATGTTGGGCAGGCTGATCTTGATCTGTCCTAAAGTGACCTGCTTGCTTCGGCCTCCCAGAATGCTGGGATTAAAGGCATGAGCCACCATGTGCAGCCAGGATCTTCCTTTCTAAAAAGTGGTAAAGTAATTCTTTTTTTTTTTAAAGTTTGTGAAAATGAATATCAATAATGATTTTTTTTTTTACCTTTATTTTAAACTCGGGGACACATGTGAAAGTTTGTTACATAGGTAAACTCATGTCATGGGGGTTTGTTGTATAGATTATTTCATCACCCAGGTATTAAGCTTAGTATCCATTGGTTGTTTTTCTGCTTCTGTTCCTCTTCCGTCCTCCACTCTCAAGTAGATCCCAGTGCCTGTTTCTTTGTGTCCATGAGTTTTCACCATTTAGCTCCCACTTACAAGTGAGAACATGCAATATTTGGTTTCCTGTTCCTGCATTAGTTGGCCAAGGATAAAGACCTCCAGTTCCATCCATATTCCCACAAAAGACATGATCTCCTTTTTTATGGCTGCACAGTAAGGAGATTCTTGAATCCCAGAATGAATCCCTCCTGCTGCCTCAGAAAACCTTGTGACAGAGAGAGAGAGGCACCTGTTAACTAGTGTTATTAGGGAGTTTAAAGTGAGACAGGAGATGAAAGATGTTGAATGTGGATTTGTAAAGAAATGAAGCAACTTTGAAAACACAGATTGGAAAAATCATGTGATTCCATCAATAGTCTGTTTCTAGATTCATTTTTAGGGCCATCATTAATAATCTGTTCTGGTTCTCTTGGGGCCAGGGAACAGGGAAAGAAGGAAAGGAGTCAGCATGGCAGAATGCAAGGAACATGTCTCTGAAGTCAATTCCTGCATCTGCCTTTTATTTCTCATTCTGGTTTGGTATGAGTTATGTATCTTCTCTTTATTTGATTTTTTCTGTCTGTAAGATATTGTTCTCTTTTATTTTTATGCACATTAAGTGAGCAACACATCTAAAGTGAACACACAGTAGTTATTCAATAGTCTTTTATTTTCTTCTGCTTATGATGCTTTGCAACCAGTCACATTTTTCAGGCGGATTCCATTGTCAATTCTCTTCGCACCCAGGCCTGTATTATACCAGCTATTATGAATTTCCAGTCTGTCAATTATTTCTTTTTTTTTTTTTTTTTTTTTTTTGACGGAGTCTTGTTCTGTTACCCAGGCTGGAGTGCAGCGGTGTGATCTCAGCTCACTGTAACCTCCGCCTCCCAGGGTTAAGCAATTCTCCTGCCTCGGCCTCCTGAGTAGCTGGGACTACAGGCACCTGCCACCACACACGGCTAATTTTTGTATTTTTAGTAGAGACGGGGTTTCAGCTTGTTGGCCAGGCTGGTCTCAAACTCCTGACCTCGTGATATGCCCACCGTGGCCTCCCAAAGTGCTGGGATTACAGGCGTAAGCCACCGTGCCCAGCCAATTATTTTATTTTCTTACATACAACTATCTCCTAAGGAAAGGACTTACCAGTTAATGTGGTGTTCATGGTTAGGAGCAGGTGATGACTTTATCATTCACTGGCACATTCATTAGAGAAAGATTAAGGCATGAAGGAATAAATAAAAAAATGAATGCCTAACAGGAAAAAAAATCAAAGATTATTACATATCATCTGTAGGGATATTTGAAGGCAAAAGTCCTTCAAGAATATCATTTAAATTCTCAGTTCTATTACCTATTCAAAACATCAGTTCAGAAAACATTTTTTTAGTGGGAACATGAAATTATGAAGTTGCAAAGGACTTCAAGGTCATTTATAACAACTCTTAAGCAATGCCTCCCTTTGGAGGAAAGACAACAACTTGTTTGTGTTATGTAGCGTGATCGAGTTCACATTTATTACTTACTAAACCAAATGGGAGAGAAAGTTAGGCACCATTTCACAGATGAGAAGACTAAGGCTTAGAGAGATGAAAATGCTTGCTAAGGTCACTCGTTTTACCCAAGACCAGTCCCTGTACCCAGATGCCAGACTGCTTGTCCTTCACTCCCCTCCCTAAGCCACAGTTCTTCCTGATTCCAGGCAGGCAAAATATTATGGATGAATTCGTTTCTCTATCTATTTCAATCTCTCTTTTTAGAAACTTTTAATTAGTACTCAATTCTCTGCCATTGTTAGTATTTGTTACAGAGCAGTAAGATCCATTCCTGTTCCCTTCCCCTCCCCTGCTCACCTCCCCAAGCTTTCCACTCCAAGGCTTCTGGTTTTAATTGTTATATTTTTTCACCATTGATCAATCAAGCTTCCCTAATGATCTCAAGTTATTTGGAGGGTTTATAGATCCAGCACAAAACTCCAATAAAAGGAAAAGAGGAGCTTTGTGGGGGAATCCCCTGGGGACTTTGCTTCTGCCAAGAACAAATCTCACTTGCTGCACACTCTCCTGCCCTCATTATAAGGTATCTTCTTTAGTGGAAAGAAGGCCATCTCCTCTTTGGGGAAATTGTCTTCTTCTTCACTCCTCCCATTTCATTCCCTTCTTCTCACTTTCCCTAGTTACCAGCTGAAATTTCTGCACACAGTAGGTAGGTAGGTGCTTGATTACTATGTGTTGAAAGCTCAATAAATAAGTGTATTCACAATGGAAGACAGGATGACAAAAGGAAGGGTTATGGACACTTATCTCTGCCAGGGAATATGCAAAGTTCTTGGAAGAGTCAAGTGCTCATGACCATGTGTAAATAGTTTTGTATATGAGAAGACAGGCACAGAGTTCTATTAAAATACTCTCCACAGCCAGACACAGAGTGATACTCATAATAACTAGCGTTACTGAATATTTACTGCATGCTAGGTTTAGTTCCAAGTGTTTACATGTATTTACTCTTTTAATCCTGACTACAACCTTATCATGTACTTGCTCTTATTATCCTCATTTTGCGGGTGAGGAAACAGGTGGGTGATCCAGGATTCTAACTGAGATGGTCTAGCTTCAGAATGCTGTCCTTAATTTTCACGCCGTGAGAGTACTATGATTCCAAGATACATCACCCATGGTATGAGCTTTATTATTATCCATTTAAACCTTTCAAAGAGTTGGTCCATCTATTATTTAGTTTAATGACTGTAATCCCAGCTACTCAGGAGGCTGAGGGAGGAGAATCGCTTGAACCCAAGTGGTGGAGATTGCAGTGAGCCGAGATCGTGCCATTGCACTCCAGCCTGGGTGACAAGAGTGAAATTCCTTATCAACAACAACAACAACAACAACAACAAAATTAACATTGGGAAAAATAACACCCTCATATATCTTTGATTTTGGAGAGATATGAGGACAGGAAGGATGTACGGTCCTTCCTGACTCTCAATACCATTCAGTGTTAGAGGCAGGGCCAGAACTCAAGTCCATATGCAGTGAAAAGTGATAGACACAAAAAGACTATTACTCCCACCCTGACAGTGCTATGTGCTAGCCATTTCATTAAGTTGAGAGTGATTAGCTTTTCTGAGCCTTGTTTTTTTCTCGTCTACAAAACAGTAGAAAGAATGCCTATCTCAAAGGGTTTGGTCAAGAATGTCATTAGATGTTTTATCTGCTAGAATATGAGAGCTATGTTATATATTTTATTTTCTTTCCCCGGCTCACGAGACATATGTTGTGACAAGATGAGTTCTTACAATCTGGGGCTTAAAAGTCCTCAACAAATGTATAAGAGGCTGGAATTTCTTTCCTTACTGTTCTATGTTTTTCATTCACTAAGGAGAGAATTCAAGAAAATCATCATAATATATATTATGAATTGGATGACTTCCCTTTGCTGACTCATGGCTGTCCTAACTCTCTTCCTCCTAGATTAACACAAAATTAGGTGTCAATCAAGACAGCAGCCACAGTCTTTCTAACCTTGCAGACTCCTAGAAGGCCAGATGGGGAATGACTAAGATTTAAGTTCCAGGACATCTTAAAGAAAAGAAAACATTCGCATGGAGGGAAGAATCATTTGTGGTTACATGGCTTAAAAGGGCAGAACTGGGACTAAAATTCAAATACAGCTAAAATGACACCTTTTAATCTTATGCCACTATAGAGAGACACTACTTAGGGAGGACAGCTTGGCATGGTTTCTAACTCAAGGAGACCAAAGCAAGAAAGCTCCAAGGGATATTTCCCCGGTGAAATTGTTCACACCAGGAGCAAAGGCTCCAAGGCTGTCCAGGGAGTCCCACAAGCTGATAGTGATGGAGCCCATCAGTTCAGTGTGTGATTGAGGAAGAGCATTTATTTTTATTTATTTATTTATTTTTGTTATTTAAATAGCGATTATTAAAATCATGCCAGGGAGTTGGAACATAATAGGTAATTATCTTGGACCTAATTGGGAAAACAATGGAGTCACTTCTCTTTAGCTGCTTCTTCAGAACTGGAGTTAATCCTGTTGAGTAGCAGCCTCTGCAGCTTCCACTGGTATTTGTTAAATAATGTTCCTTTACAGCTGACACTTGGGCTCCTTGGGAACTTCTGTGCCGAGTTGCCAGGGCCTTGGCCTGCATGTCTGGGTAGAGACACTTTCTTTGGACTATGGGGGCTTTGCTGCCCTTCGACTTGCCTTCCCCTCCTGTCTATCGGGGCACCCTCATCCTTTTCCATCTGCGTCCAAACATCCATTCACTTGTTCACTTACGGGCTCTTATGATTCACCTCTTCAAATAACTTTTGTTTATTTCCTTATTATTATTTCCTGCATGCATTGACCACATGTATTCGTGTTAATTTCTTCTTTCCTTCGCTCTGTTTCCTCCACTCCTCCTTCCACCATTTGTCCTTCATTCATTCATTCTTCCTTCTGTTGTCATTGTGCACTCAGTACTCACCAGCAATGCAGTTTGTCATCCCTTATTTCATAGGCTCATTCATTCACTCACTACCAGATGTACTCATTCATTCACTACCTCTTTCTTGCAATCATCCATCTTTTGTGTTCCTTATTTATGAGTTTACACACTTGTTCATTCATTCATTCATTCATTCATTCATTCATTCATACAACATTCAGTGTAGATTGCTGGTAACAGCATGGATTGGGTGTGTCTGTTCCAATGTGATTCCATACCTGTCCATCCCGCATATTCTGGGCCTTTGATAACAAAAGCCCTAGGACCTTTTAAGTAAACTTTTTATTGTAGTATAATATACTGTATAAGAAGAAAAGCACACAGGTCACAGTCTTGCAAACAGCCATTCCAGTACCTCAGAACCCCCTCTGGGCCTTCTCCCTTGGTCATTACCCTCTATGGGTAACCACTGCTGACTTCTAACAGTGTAGACTGAGGAAAAGCATTTAATAAACATGAGGAGAAAGACAAAGGATTCCAATGTTTAATTATCTGTTCAATGATTAAAATTCTAATTTAGTGTCTTTTTATGTTTATTTGTGAAGCCTTTTGTATTTCCAAGCAAGAAAAAGCTTTAGAGTTCAGGGATTCAATGTAGGTAAATTCATTAAAGTGCTTATTAATCTATACATCTTAGTAGCTTAATATTCAATCAGTTGTCAATGCCTCTCAATTCCAGACATGAAACAAAAAAACTAGGAAAACAATGTTATAAATTTGTCACATTACACGAAAGGTAGTAATATATTAATTGATCATCAATTATAATCCAAACAGTTAATTTATTTAATTTTGTTTAATTCTATTCTATTTTATTTTAGAATTGGGTGCAATGATAATATATTTCACATGGAATATAAAAGGCCAAGGACATACATCTTTGATAGTGTCACAGACTAAGTGGCCACAGAGGCCTCAGTCGGAACACAAAACTACACTGATTTTTTTAAATGCACCTACAAAAGATCAGAAAAAGATTCAGAGGCCTGAGACTATGCAAAAGTAAAAATTAAAAGGGTAAATGAGAGCATTATAGACAATTTTTTATTAAAACCATCTGCCATTTGCTGGAGACTTAGACCCTTAGTTTTAAGGGAACTATTGAACTAAAGAAAAGAAAAAGCCTAGAGTTTAGTCCTGTGAGGATAAATACATCATCTGCATTAAGACAAGAACTCAAAAAGAAACAACTATCACTGGATGAACCAGAAGGAAAATTATCCACAGAGATCTTTGTGAGGTTCAAAACCACATATATATTGATATCTACATATTGTCCATCAAAATATAATAAATCAGAAGGGTTGTGATCTGAATTAAAGTTCATTAATATGCTTCAGGGATCATTTTTTTTCCCTCAGAGAGGTGAATATATTGATTATACTTTGTTAACTTAAATATGAATGTTATAATTTCTTAACCTCTAAAAGAACAGAAGACTGTATAGCTTTTAACTCAGTAAAGTAGAAAAATGCCCTCATTCTAAAAGAAATAAGAAAAAAAGAAATAAAAGTATAGAAAATTGGGATTAATAGAAAACAATAAAATAGGTATGACTCTAACCACTTCAGTAATCAGAGTGTAAATAGATTACACTTTGCATTAAATAATTTAAAATGTATAAAATATTTTTTAAAAAACTCCACCTGTACACTATTTACAAGACAAAACCTACAAAACAAATGTATCCACAGATTGAAGGCCATAATGGAAAAATATAACAGGAAAATATTTATAGCCTTATAGCTTAACATTGCTGTTAAAATTTCAGATAGCTTTGGTAGTAAGGTTAAAAAGAGAGGTTTTTCTCTATTGAGAAAACAGATTCAATTTACTAGAAAATATTAAAATGTTATGTATATAAGCACCTAATCATACAGTTTCTAATTATGTAAAGTAAAATAATAAATGGTACTGCAAAAAAAAAAAAAATGACAAATCCACACCATGGTGAGAAATTTTAATACATTTCTCAGGAATTGATAGAGAATATAGAGGACTTAAATAACATAAGTAGCAAGCTTGATTAGTGAAATACTGCTACAACACTTCTTTTCTCTTATCAATAATTCATCATTTACTATGTCAAAAACATTTCTCAATAAATTTAACAGAATGAATATTACTTTGCTAAATTTGTTAACCAAAATAAAATTAAGTTAGATGTCAATATAAAAAATACAAAAAGTAAACATAAATATGTACACATGTACACACTTTCATAAACGAGCATATATTCAGAAAAATCCCATATCTTCAGAAATTTAAATAAAATAAACATCCTAAGTTACTCATGTACAAAAGAGAAATCATAATGGGCATTAGAAAATATTTAAATCTAAACAACTAGGAAAATCTTATCTGTTAAAACCTTTGTCCTGCCATAAAGTGATACTTGATGGCCAGTTATAATTTCAAAATCTTTATATTCAAAATGCAAATGGGTGAAATTAACTAACTTAAAAATAGTAAAAGAATAGAAGAAAAAAACTAACAAAGTGGGGATTTAATAATGGAGACAAGTGTATGTGTGTGTGTGTGTGTGTGTGTGTGTGTAAGAGAGAGAGAGAAAGAGAAGAAAAGAGAGAGAAGGCATGGAGAGCAAGGTTAAGAAAAGAAGGGGGGGTAACTATAATTTTAATAATAATTAATAGAAATAAAAGGCAATGTGTATAATAAAAAGTTTCTGATACATTGAAAAAGCACTTACAGGAATCCCATCCTCAAAAAGATAGTTTACTAGTCCTGACTCAATAAGAAGTACAAAATCTGAATGATCCTCATAAACATTAATGATATTGAAACGATATTTTAACATATTCTCACAAACAAAACAACAGACCAGATAAGTTTACAAGAAAGCTACATAAAATATCTAAGAAACAATTCCAATCTTACAATATCTTTCAAAGAATAAAATAAAGGGGGAAGTTACTTCTCAACTTGTTTGTTTATTTTTAAAGATTATATAACCTTAAAACCAACACTAGGCAATAAAAATATATGAGGAAAAAAACCCATGAACATGTAAAACATGAAATGTTAATAAACCAATAATGAATTAAAAAAATGCACTATGACCAATGTGAGGTTGTTCTAGGAATGATTAATATTAGAAAATCTATACATTTATTCAATCATATTATTTTACCAAATAGAAAAAAAATTACAACGAAATTATGAAAAACATTCAATGAACTTGGTGATTATTTATAATAAAAGCTTTTAGCGAACTATGAATAAAAAGAGAATTTTCTTCACTGGCGAAAAGATAGTTTTAAAAAGTCTACCAGAGAAACATAATAGAAACAAACCTATATATATATGAAGCCTGCCATGTAACACTAGTGGCAAAGCAAATTCAGAATAAAATTATACTCTGTTTACTCAACAGTGCTGCTGAGAAAATCAGTTCTCCAAATAGGGAAGAAAATGAAAAGGAATACTCATCCTGCATCATAAACTAAAATCATATTCAGATAATTTCAAGACTAAAATATGATAGCACAATAAATAAAACGTTCCTTTTGCCCCCCTCCATTGAATTGGATACTATCTTTATGTCTTCAGATAAAGGAATAATTTCTTAAATAAAAAGCAAAGCAATAAAACATAAATAAAAATGTAAATTTTACTTCATTAGTATTAGAAAATTTATTCATTGTAAGATTCTATAAAGATGTGGAAAAGACAAGTCACAAACTGGCAAAAGATGTTTGCAATCACATAAATGACAAAGGTTTATCATGCAAAACATAAAATTATTTCTCAAAAATCAATAACAAAAAGACAAGCATCAAATATAAAAGGGGGTAACATGAGCAAAATACATGATTCTGAATTCTACTACAAAGGAAATGTGACTGGCCTACAACATTTGACAAGATAGTCACTGCATCAGAAATAGGAACTTCACACTTGCTCTCCAGCAATGTTCCCTAACCAAAACAGAAACTCAGAAGTGACAGATAAAGAATTCAAAGCATGGATTTCAAGGAAGTACAATAAGATCCAAAACAGTTTAAAAAGTTAACCTAAAGAAAATTTTAAAGCAATCCAGGAAATGAAGGAAGAGATAAACATCTTAAAAATAAATCAATTGGAGGTTCTGCAATTGGAAAATAAAATAAAATAAAAACCTGCACTTAAGGAATTTTAAAACAAAATTAAAAGCTTTATCAACAAACTGGACACTGGACCAAGCAACAATGAAAGAAAAACAAAGACTTCCAGAACTTGAAGACTGGTCTAAGCCAGTCAGATAAAAATAAAGAAAAAAGAATTTTAAAAAATGAAAAAGTCTTTAAGAAATATGGAATTAATGTGAACAAACCTAAGAATTACTGGCATTCCTGGGAGAGAAGGAGAAACAGTAAACAACTTGGAAAATATATTTCAGGAGATAATTTGAAAAAATGTCCCTAATGTTCCTAGAGAGCTAGACAGACAGATATAAGAGATCTAGAGAACCCTTGTAAAATACTATATAAAATGAACATCACCAATACATATAGTCACCAGACCATACAAGATCAAAATTTTGCTAAAGCAAAAATTTTAAAAGGAGCTAGAAAAAAATGTCAGATTACAAACAAAGGAAATTCCATTAGGCTACCAGTGGACTTCTCAGTAGGCATTTTACAAACCAGAGAGATTGGTTGCCTATACTAAGTATTATTTTATTTTTTGCGACAGCATCTTGCTCTGTCACTGAGGCTGGAGTGCAGTGGCATGATCTCCACTCACTGCAATATTTGCCTCCCAGTTCAAGAGATTCTCCTGCCTCAGCTTCCTGAGTAGCTGGGATTACAGGTGCATGCCACCACATCAGGCTGACTTTTGTAGGGACAGGTTTTCACCACGTTGGCCAAGCTGGTCTTGAACTCCTGACCTCAGGTAATCCACCCACCTCGGCCTCCCAAAGTGCTGGGATTACAGTTGTGAGCCACCATGCCAGACTATTTTAAGTATTCTTGAAGAAAATAAATTCCAACCAAGAATTTCAGATCCCATGAAACTAAGCTCCATAAGTAAAGGAGAAATAAAATCTCCAGGCAGGCAAGCACAAAGGAATTTGTTACCACTAGGCCAGCCTTACAAGAGATCATTAAGAGAGTTCTAAACATGCAACCAGAAGAATAATACCTGCTACCACAAAAACACACTTAAAAAACATAGCTCGCAGAGCCTATAAAGCAACCATATAATATAAACTACAAGCAACTAGCTACCAACTTTATGATAGGATCAAAACTTCACATATCAATATTTACCTTGAATGTTTAAAAACCTCACTTAAAATGCACAGAGTGGCAAGATGGATTAAAAAAAAAAAACACAAAAAAAAGACCTATCCATCTGCTGTCTTCAAGAGACCCATCTCACAAGTAATGACATCCATAGGCTTAAAGTAAAGGGTTGGAAAAATATCTATCATGCAAGTGGAAAACAGAAAAGGAGCAGGATCCCTATTCTTATATCAAACAAAACAGATGTTAAACCAATAACAATAAAAAAGTACAAAGGAGAGCACTGCATAATGAAAAAGAACTCAGTCCAGAAAGAAGACTTAACTATTATAAACATATACACATCCAACATTGGAGCAACCAGATTCATAAGACTTATGAATAGATCAGACAGCTACACAATAATAAGGAGAAATTTCAACACCCCACTGATAGCAGAAATTTAAAAAAAATTGAAATAAATGAAAATAGACAAAACATACCAAAATCTCTGGGATGCAACAAAAACAGTGTTAAGAGGAAAGTCTGTAGTGTTAAACACCTACCTCTAAAAGCTAGAAAAATCTTAAATTTTTCTAATCAAATCCAGAGGAACCAGAAAAACAAGAACAAACTAAACCCAAAGCTAGCAAAAGAAAAGAAATAATTAAAATTAGAGTGGAATATGAAATTGAGACCCAAAAGTCCATACATAAAAAAAAATCAACAAAATCAAAGCTTGATTATTTGAAGTGACAGACAATATTAGCAGACCACTAGCTATTAATAAATTAACAAAGAAAAAAGAGAGAAGATCCAAATAAGCACAATCAGAAGCAACAAAGGTGACATTACAACCAATTCTGTAGAAATACAAACTACTAGCTAACCAAATATAATAACATATCAATAAGTTAATCCACCGTGATGAAATTGGCTTTATCCCTGTGGTGCAAGATTGCTTCAACAGAAGCAAATCAATAAATATGATTCACCACATAAACAGAATTAAAAACAAAAACCATATGACCATTTTACTAGACACAGAAAAATAGTTTTATAAAATCCAACATTCCTTCATGATAAAAACTCTCAAGAAACTAGGAATTGAAGGAACGTACCTCAAAATCATAATAGCCACCTATGACAACAGTCAACATCATACTAAATGGGCAAAGGCTGGAGCCACTCCTTTGAAAATCAGAATAAGATAAGGATGCCCACTCTCACCACTGCCATTCAAGATAGTAGCAAAAGTGATAGCCAGAGAAACCAGGCAAAAGAGAGAAATAAAGGGCATCAAAATAGGAATAGAAAAAGTCAAATGATCACTCTTCATGGGCAATCTGATTCTATACCAAGAAAACCCTGAAGACTCCACCAAAATGCTCCTGGAAATGATAAAGAACTTTGGTAAAGTTTCAAGATACAAAATCAATGTACAAAAATTAGTAGCATGCCTATACACCAATAATGATTAAGCTGAGAGCCTAGTTAAGAATGCAATTTCATTTACAATAGCCATACATACACACACATACATAAAAATACCTAGGAATACATCTAACCAAAAAAGTGAAAAATCTCTACAAGGAGATTTACGAAATATTGCTTAAATAAATCATAGATAACACAAACAAATGAAAAGAAACATTCCATATCAATGAATTGGAAGAACCAATATGGTCAAAATGTCCGTAGTACCCAAGACAATCTACAGCTTCAAAGCTATTCCTATCAAACTACCAACATTATTTTTCATATAACTAGAAAAAAAATTCTAAAATTCATATGGAACCAAAAAAAACAGCCTGAATAGCCAAAGCAATCCTAAGCAGAAAGAACAAAGATGAAAGTACCCATTACTATACTTCAAATTATACTACGAGGCTGCAGTAGCCAGGACAACATGGTACTGGCATAAAAATAGATGAGTGGAACAGAATATAGAACTCAGAAATAAAGCCACGCACATATAACCCCCTGATCTTTGACAAAGTCAGCAATAACAAACAATGGAGAAATGACTTCCTATTTAATAAATCATGCTGGAATAGCTGGCTAGACACATGCAAAAGAATGAAAATGGACCCCTACCTTTCACCATATATGAAATACTAACTCAAGATGGATTAAATATTTAAATGTAAGACCTAAAACTATAAAATTCCTATAAGAAAACCTAGAAAAGTCCAATTTAGACATAGGCCTTCAGAAAGAATTTGTGACTAAGTCTTCAAAAGCAATTGCAATACAAAAAAAATTGACAAATGAGACCTAATTTAAGATCTGCACAGCGAAAGAAACTATTGACAGAGTAAATACACAATGTACAGAAGGGGAGAAAATGTTCACAAAGCATGCATCCAAAAAGGTATAATATCCAGAATCTATAATGAATTTAAACAATTGAACAAGAAACAGAAAAACCTCACTTAATAATAGAAAAAGACATGAACCGATGGTTCTCAAAAGATGCACACAGTCAACAAACGTTAAAAAATACTTCACATCACTAATCATCAGATAAATGTAAATTAAAACCACAGTGAGATATCATTTTAAATCAGAACGGCTATTACTAAAACGTCAATAAACAACAGATGCTCGTGAGGTTGTTGAGGAAAGGGAATTCTTATACACTGAGGGTTGGAATGTAAATTAGTTCAGCGACTGTGGAGAGCAATGTGGAGATTTCTCAAAGAACATCTAAATGAACTACCATTTGATGCAGTAATCCCATTACTTGATGTATATATAAAAGAAAACAAATCTTCCTACCAAAAAGACGAATGCACTTGCATGTTCATCACAGCAGTAATCACAGTAGTAAAGACATGAATCACCCTAGGTGCGCATCAGTGATGATTGGATTTTAAAAATGTAGTACATATACATCATGGAATACTATACAGCTATAAAAAAGGAAGGAAATCATGTCCTTTGAAAAAAATAGATGCAGCTGGAGGCCATTATGTTAAGCAAATTAATGTAGAAACAGGAAACCAAACACTGCATGTTCTCACTTATAATTGGGAGATAAATATTGGATACCCAAGGAAATAAAGATGGCAACGTTAGGAACTGGGACTACTAGACAGTGAAGAGAGGGAAAGAACAAGGGCTGAAAAGCTAACTATTGGGTATTATGCTCAATACCTAGATCACGAGATCATTTATATCCCAAACCACAGGATCATACAATTTACCTAGGTAAGAAACCTGCACATGTATCTACTGCATCTGAAGTAAAAGTTGGAAAAAACACTGTATGAGTACAATGAATTGCTTTTTCATACCCACAGCAGTAATAAAATCTAAGCAGTCTAGCAATACCAAATACTGGTAAAGATGTAAAACAGAAAAAGATTCTCATTCACCGCCTGGGAGTGTGTAAATTGGTCCTTCTGTTTTGGAAAACAATTTGACCTCTTTTAATAAAGTTAATCATAGTAGCTTCTTGTGCTGGGAATAGGACAGAAATTTCAACCAGCCAGGGGGACACAGAAAACTTTAAAATCAATGGTCCTATTTATTTATTTAACTCTTGTAGGTATGAAGTGGTAATTTATTATTTATGTTATACTGTAGATTTATTTAATACATTTTATATAAAATATATTTCACAACATAAATTAAGTATATTTAAACATGGCCTAGAAGAACAAAGAAATCTCTGTACAAAGGGTAGTTTAGAATGATATGCCTTGCCCATTAAAGAAAATATCATACAGTGAATATTAATAAGTCAATATGGTGGTGTCATAGTCATGAATAAATAGTTCATTAGACCAGAACATACCTGTCTTTTGAGAACTAAATATAGAATAAATGCAACATTTTAATTCATTGGTACAATGAAGGTTTCTATAATAAAATGGTGCTAACACAAGTGTTTGTTCACATAGAAGAAAAAAAGTTGAATCTTTTCACATTAATCAAATTAATGTTATGTAATTAAAATGTCAAATTTAAAAGATATGCATCTTATTGGAGAATCCAGAACATATATATATGTAAATATATATATATACACACACACACACATATATATATACACACACATATATATATATGTACTTTTTCTGGGGTTAGTGAAAATCTTTATGGTAATGAGTTCAGTGGTCAGTTACCATAAATGAAGTCAAAGACAAATAATTAAATTGGAAAAAAATGCAACACAAATGACAGACGACTAATATTTATTCAACAGAAAGATTCTTTCAAATTGAAAAAAAGGTGAAGGTATCCAGTAGAAAAAAAGGGCATTTATATCATTGTTTCCCATTAGACCAATGCAAATGGTTACTAGATGCACGAAAAGATGCAGGAATTTCCTGAGAGTTGAAATAATAAAAAGTAATGAAACAATAATATATCACATCATGTTAATTAGATGTCTATGTATTTCACCAATGGAAGTGAAGATAATAATTGTTACAGTCTTTTGTGAAACAAAATAGCAATAGCTATTAAAAATTTAAATATACTTAACCTTTGACACAGCATTTCTTACTTGAGGTCTAGCCCACAAAAATGGGTAGATGGGTAGATGTGTAGCCCACAAAAATGGGTAGTCTATCATGGTAGACTCATGATATAGAGATCTATGGATACAGATGTTGATTTGTAGAGGTAGAAAGTAGTAACAAATTAACAAAGACAGAAAATAATGAAATAAATTATAGCACATTTATACCAAGGGAGTGTTTTACAGATATTAAAAATAATGGATTAGAACCATACTACCTGACAAACAGACTCTTATAAGGTATTATTGGTTAGAAAATTAAAAAGTAGAAAATAGTAAGATAACAAAAATAAAGTATAGAGTAAGGCTTAATTTAGAAAGGAAAACTGGTAAAAAAAAATTCCCATCTATTTGTATATATACATAGGGACACAGAGTATGTGTATTGGTACATGGTACTTAAACATGAATAAAGCATGCCAGTTTATCTGCATTATGGTTATACATAATATCTTGAGAGAGAGAGCAAGGTGGAGGTGGGACAAATAAAAATACACGAAGCAGAAAGACAGTATAAAAGGCCTTATAAAATCCTACTTAATATCTATGTATGTATATATAGAGATGAGGTAATTACAGAAGAAATGCAAATAGTGTAAATCAGTATTGACTAGCTTCCTTTTGTGATATGGTACCAGATTGAAAAGAAATAAAATGAAGTTGCAGACTAACAAGTAGAGTAGCATTCTGTGGGTGAAATAAAGTTCCAAATAAATTTTTAAATGCATGTATTTAAAGGAGAAGGGAATATAAAGATAGGTAGGTAGGTAGGTAGGTAGATACATGATAGATAGATAGATAGATAGATAGATAGATAGATAGATAGATAGATAGATAGATAGAGATATATAGATAGATATATAAATGTTGATTCCAGCAGTGGCAAAAGTGAAGATGGTGGTGGCAAAGAATAGTGGCAGGTGGGAGGGAGGAGATTATATTTGTCTTCATAAACCATTGCACTGTCTTGCCTTACTTTTTTTTCAAAAAATTATATATTTTATTATTATTATTATTATTATACATTAAGTTCTAGGGTACATGTACATAACGTGCAGGTTTGTTACATATGCATACTTGTGCCATGTTGGTGTGCTTCACCCATCAACTTGTCAGCACCCATCAATTCGTCATTTACATCAGGTATAACTCCCAATGCAATCCTTCCCTGCTCTCCCCCTCCCCCCTCCCCATGATAGGCCCCGGTGTGTGATGTTCCCCTTCCTGAGTCCAAGTGTTCTCATTGTTCAGTTCCCACCTATGAGTGAGAACATGCAGTGTTTGGTTTTCTGTTCTTGCGATAGTTTGCTAAGAATGATGGTTTCCAGCTGCATCCATGTCCCTACAAAGGACACAAACTCATCCTTTTTTATGGCTGCATAGTATTCCATGGTGTATATTTGCCACATTTTCTTAATCCAGTCTGTCACTGATGGACATTTGGGTTGATTCCAAGTCTTTGCTATTGTGAATAGTGCCGCAATAGACATACGTGTGCATGTGTCTTTATAGCAGCATGATTTATGATCCTTTGGGTATATACCCAGTAATGGGATGGCTGGGTCATATGGTACATCTAGTTCTAGATCCTTGAGGAATCGCCATACTGTTTTCCATAATGGTTGAACTAGTTTACAATCCCACCAACAGTGTAAAAGTGTTCCTATTTCTCCACATCCCTCCAGCACCTGTTGTTTCCTGACTTTTTAATGATTGCCATTCTAACTGGTGTGAGATGGTATCTCATTATGGTTTTGATTTGCATTTCTCTGATGGCCAGTGATGATGAGCATTTTTTCATGTGTCTGTTGGCTATATGAATGTCTTCTTTTGAGAAATGTCTGTTCATATCCTTTGCCAATCCCATCTTGCCTTACTTTTTAGAAGTGTTAGTGAATCCATTACTGATTGCTATGTAACAGATCACCCCAGAACTAAACATTGTAAAAGAAGAAGTATTTTGAGAGTCAGTTAGTGGCTCTTCTGACCTGGACTGGCTCAGCCTGGTTGGCTCAACTGGGGCCTCATTTGTGTTTCTATTAGTAGGCTTTGTGTCACTGAAGTGGTGGGCATCAATTGGTCATGTGTTATGCCCCCTCCAGCAAACTCATCAGGGTAAGCATCACAGTACAGTAGTCCAGGGCTCCCAAGAACAAGAAGAAAGCAAGCTCCTATGTGCAAGTACTTTACAAACCTCTGCTTATGAGACCCGGATCAATGTAATATTGTCCAAGGCAGGTCACAAGGTCCAAGAAAGAGTCCTAACAAAATGCATGGATAGAGAGAAAGTAAGTTGTAGGTATTTTTACAACATACCACAATGCATTACCAAACTCATTTTCTTTTTTATTTTATTAATTTCTATGTGTTATTTTTGTCAAAGAAAAACTCTCAAACTATGTTTTTCCTCTATTCTCACACCACAACAATCAACATAGAAGACTTCTGTCACCAAATGTGTGGAAGAATTTTTACCACACACCAAGCAGTGGACAACAGCTGGTGTCTTCTTATTCAGTTCAATTTTGACACCAGCTATCAGGAGATAGCATCAGATCCCATGGATTGAGGGCTCAGTCCCCAAGACTGTCTCTCCTCCACCAGTCACAAGTCTGGGCCCCCAAAACTTCTGATCCACTGGCTTCAAGTAGGGGTTTCTATGAATCCCTCTTTGTGTTTGTTTAATTAGATGGAGTGACACACAGAACTCAAGGAAACAGTTATATTTACTGGTTTATTATATAGAATATTGCAGAGTACATATATGAAGACATGCTGATATGGTTTGGCTCTGTGTCCCCACCCAACTTTTGTCTCAAATTGTGATCCCCACATGTTGAGGGAGGGACTTAGTATTGCGGCCTGTAGTTCAGCAAGTGGGAGGGAGTGGCATCCAATGGCTTTGCTTCTTCACTCTTCTTGTTCACTGAGCAGGAAGGAGACTTGCCACTCTTTTACTCTCACTGCTCACAGACTGGAGAGTAGGTGCATTACAGGTTTTTGTTCCCTTGGTTTGGCAAGTTCTGGTTCTTGTCCCTCATCCAAGAGAAATAAGGTACACAAACACTAGTGAGTAAGTCAGAGTAGAATCTTATTGAGGGACAGAAAGCTCTCAGCAGAGAGAGGGGACCCAAAAGTGGGTTGGCATCTGTTAGGCTGAGTTTGGGGTTTTTATGGGCTTAGAATGGGGGAGTGTGTGCTGATTGGTCTGTGGGTGGTCTTGGAAAGGTACCATTTGATTGGTTAAAAGGTATCATCCAGAAGGAACTAATTGAGAGAGAGTGGGTAGGATGGGAATGGAAGTTCTCACTCTGTTCATGGACTCTAGCCAGAACCGGCAGCTTGGTTTGCAGGCTTTAAACTGTCCTTGGCTTGAAAGTTGGGTTTCACTGGGGCCTCATCTCTGTCTGCCTAGGAATTTGTCTGTCTCCTGTGACTATCACTGGTGTGAGGTGACTGCATCATGGAGACAGCTTCCCCCATGCTGTTCTCATGATAGTGAGGGAGTTCTCATGAGAGCTGGTTGTTTGATAAGTGTCTGACATTTCCCCTGCATGCTCGCTCTCTCTCCTACCACCTTATGAAGAAGGTACTTGCTTCTCCTTCACCTTTCACCACGATTGTAAGTTTCCTGAGGTCTCCCCAGCCATGTGGAATTGTGAGTCAATTAAACCTCTTTTATTTATAAATTAATGTCTCATGTAGTATCTCTATAGCAGTGTGAAGCATAGGGTGAGTTATCAGGGAATGGGCACAGAACTTCCATGCCTTCTCCAGGTGAGCTACCTTCCAGAAATCTTCACATGTTCAGCTATCTGGAAACTCTCCAAACCCAGTCCTCTTGTGTTTTTGTAGAACTATTCTTTCCCCCATGGTAGGATACAGGGACTTCTCAGGGGAGAGTCTTAAGACTCACAATCAGAAATGCATGGAAAACTAGAGTCCTGACTTGGGGCAGGTGAAGGTAGTTGTTACCTGAGGTCTACACCCGAGGCCTAACACACCCAACATTATAAGAAAAGACTGTAGTAAGGGATATGAGAGTTATGAGCCAGGAATCATCAACAAAAACACTACTTATATATATCATAACTCCATAGGGCACACCCTAGTTTTTGATCTAGGATCCATTATATCAAAAGAATATGCATAGTCATTAATAGTTCTGTCCATCATATTGTATGAATGTCTCCCAGGGTGAGAGCACTCAGTTTTGCAGGTGTCCTTTCACTCTTGTCAGATTCCAAAAGCAGCAGGAGAGGTCTTGGCAGGTATGCAGCTTCACTCTTTCAGCTTTCAGACATCTGTAATAATTGAGTTGAGACAATATCGTTTCTTGCTCTGAGACTATTTTGAGTTGTTAACATAATATTGAATTTTCCTCAATTAATAACCCATGTATTCATTTCCTTAAGCTACTGTTCCTCCTTCTCTTCATTAATACCCAAACTTTTTCACCTTTGCAGGGGACATCAGAATTGCCACTATGCTGATCTAGATTGCAGGCAGCAATACAAGTCTACCAAGTAACCCCTCCTCAGTCCACTCCTATTCAGATAGGGTAAGTTTATATAGGTGCAGAACTAGTGAGCTATTTTTACCACCAGGCAACATAGCTGCATTCACTCTTACCCCCATTTTGCTTGAGAGGGTGGAGCACAACCCACCCCCATCTTTACATTCTGGCATGAGTTTTTAAACCATAGTTACAGTTTCTTGTTTAGAAACCATCTCTGCTTTCAGCATTATAGTTACAGCCCTGGTCTTAGGATCACTGTATCAGGTAGGAGAGGAGAAGAAACATCTTTTTTTTGTTTGTTTGTTTGCGTGTGTGGTGATTGGGGGAAGAAAAAGTTATAGTTGTTATACCAGTGCACTCTTCTCTTGGTAAGAATTACATAGTCATACTAGCACCCACCCCACTTGTTCTCCCCCAGATCAAACAGAAAAACAGATAAACATCTAGCAGGGACACTCCTTTAGTCCCACTCATGTTGAGTGTGAGCACATACTTATGAAAATGTGTAAGCCAACTATTTATACTTTCATCTCCCCTTGTTTTAGACAACCAATGTTTAAAATTGCCTGTTCTACTTTTCTATCAAATTCTCTCTCTAAGAAGGATATCTCAGCCCATTTTTGGACATGAAGAGCAGAACAGTGTGTTCTTTGGTCTGATGAAATGACATCCAACCATCCGAGACATCCAAATTCATGCCACTTCTCTATCTGCTCTTCTGTTTTTATTTTTTATTTATTTATTTTGTTTTGTTTTTTAATGGCACTCTGAGCATTTGCATCTACCACTGGGTAAGCAAAGTTCACTCCAGAGTCAGTGTCTATTCCTGTCAAGACCCATTTGTAGCCCTCCGTGGCTACCAGCATCAGTCTCACTTCCCAGCTATGTTCAGGGCCTTCCCGTCAGGGAATTGGCCCTATAGCCATCAGCAATCTCTCTCTTGCGTGCTGAGAAACAAAACAGTTCTTATTGGCATCATGTGCCTGAAAGGGTGAAAGAGGAACATGTGTAAATTCAGCCCATCTCTGAACTGCTGCAATACCCTCATACCCACTCATTTCATGGACCCAGGTGGCCCCTTCAAGGGAGCACCTGGGTCCATGAATCGACAAGCGGGATGTCTGCTTGTCAATTCCAGTCAACCATTGAACCTGGAAGGAAGTTCTGATGGGCATTGACTTATTCTACTTTAATGCACCCCTCAAGTCTCCATAGGGCTGTGACCCATATGGGCATCCTTTTAATAGGCTAAGTTTCCATTGGATTCTCACCTTAATGTATGGCAAGGCCCTGGACCACTGCCTGTGAGTTAGTAAAAACCCAAATGCAGGAGTTCCTACCACTGTTCAATTCTTCCATTACTGTTAAAAAAGCATGCAATCCAGCCCACTGAACTGATCCATTTTTACCTTTTTTGATCAAAATAGCAGCTTTCCAAACAAGAGAGTGTCCATTCACGTTGGAACTGCCATTTGTAAACTAAGCAGCTCGTTGTTGATCAGTTGAGACAGTTCATAGGACGCTGTCCAGGTGTTCGTAGAATTTAGCACCAGAGTCAGTCCTGGTGTAAAGGGGCTCCTTGCTTGTGAATAACTTCTTGTGTTCTTCAGGTCACACAAATCTGTATAAACATTTTCTTTTTATTATGAAACACTTCTGAGCACTACCATTCTCATTAGACCAGGAGTGTCCAATCTTTTGGCTTCCCTGGGCCACATTGAAAGAAGAATTGTCTTGGGTCACACATAAAATACACTAATACTAACAATAGCTGATCAGCTTAAAAAAAAAAAAAAAGGAAAAAAATCTCATAAAGTTTTAAGAAAGTTTACAAATTTGTGTTGGGCTGCATGCATTCAAAGCCATCCTGTGCCAAATGTGGCCCACTGACCACGGGCTGGACAAGCTTGGATTAGACTGTACCCCTGACATCATCTGAGACAGCATAAGTATTTCAGGTGTCAAAATCATTATATGTCCCCCAGTCATAGGGTAGCTTTAGTTAACATCCCATAATGAAGTAGTAAATGCCCATCAAGTGGAAATTCTCTAGTTAAACATCCTAGTAGGTGTTGCTGTGAAATGTTCATAGGCCATTGCCATAAGCCCCAGAAAACACTCCGTGAAGAGCTACCAAATGGAGAATTTGTTCTGACTGGCTTTTACTCTGCACTGTGTGGACTTGGGCAATCTTACTGGTTCTAATTTAGCATGTCCAATTAACATTGCTTAAAGAGCAGATTTCCATGCCTTCTGTTTCATGGTACTAGGTAAAGAAAACATTTCCCAATCAGATACAATATTCATTTCAAGGATGTAATCAGGAAAAAAGACACAACCACTTCACATAAAATATATTCAAATATACCAACTTCTAAAATTCTATCAACCCTTACGTTTTCATGTTGTAGTTCCAGGAACTTCTCTTAACTCTTAGACCATTTTACCCTCCCTTGAGCAAAAGGCTTTGGGTTCTCAGCCAAGGGTTGAACCAAAGGAGCCTGGCTGCCTTGTCAATCTTTATCTTGATTAATCTGCCCAACTATGAACCTAGGCAATTTCGGATAAGATTTTCATGGAAATCTCTGCCTTTTTAACTTTTTAAAGTTCTCCAAACTGGAATAAATATAGCAAACTGGTTTGGAGGCTTTTGGAGACTAGATGGGTTTCCTCTGGTTCATGCAACCCTCAATGGTTGTATTAAGACATTTGTTTGGCTCTAGCCTGTAATCCCAGCACTTTGGGAGGCCAAGGCAGGCAGATTATTTGAGGTCAGGAGACCAGCCTGGCCAACATGGTGAAACCCCATCTCTACTAAAAAAAAAAAAAAAAAAAAAAGCCACACACACACACACACAAAGTAGCCAGGAGTGGTGGTGGGCACCTGAAATCTCAGCTACTTGGGAGTCTGAGGCAGGAGAATCGCTGGAACCTGGGGGGTGGAGGTTGCAGTAAGCCACGGTCACTGACTGCACTCCAGCCTGGGTGACAGACCAAGGCTCTGTGAAGAAAAACAAACAAACAAAAAAAGACATTCGTTTTAACCTTATGGAATTTCCTTTTTATTCATTCAATTTTTTAATAACCATCTGAAGATTTTCATACACTTGTAATTTGTCCCATGACACTCCCATTTCTTTTTCTTCTTGGTTTTACTACTATTGAAGCAGCTATGTTGTCTGGGTTAAATACCCAGGGTTCGTCTTCTCGCGCCAGGAAAATTTAGGACACAGACACACACGAGGAGTTTAGGAGTGGAGGTTTAATAGCCAAGAGAAAGAGAAAGGAAAACAGCTCTCTCTCTAGTTAGAGAGAGGCAACTTCTGAGTGGAAAGGCTGGCAGGTGGCAGACGTGCTAGATTTTATAGTCAGGTTTGTGGAGGTGGTGTCTGATTTACATAGGGCTCACAGATTGGTTTGATCGGGTATGACGTTTACATGGCACATGGAAAGGCTGGCCACCCCACCCTAACCTTATTATGCAAATGATGTTTGCCCGTGGCCAGCACTACCTTGTCTACTCCTTACTGTACAGGTGGCTGACAAAGAGAAGGGAAGACGGAGCCACCATCTTGAACATGATTGGCACTACTGCTGGCATCTACGTCTGCAGCTTGACTTTACAGGCTGCTCTTAGTTAGAAAAGAAAATAATTTGGGTCTGCTTTTCATTAAAAGGAAAACCTTACCGAGGGCTTCCATGCCTTCACTATTTGCCTAAGTAATTTCTTCTTAACGTCTGTATCACTATCAATGTTTTCTTTATTCATCTTATTTCTTAATAATTGTTAAAAAATTTTCACCCTCCTGGGATTAGTCCTTTGACTCTCTCTTTTGCCTTTCTTCATTCTCTTGTAAATTACCATAATGTTTTCATGAGCCTCCGTAAGATCCATGAGGCAAAGCTGAGACCACAAATTTGATAAAGCCTCTCAAAGAACTGTTGTTCTATTAGTCAGGAGTAATGTCATGTGGGGTGCTCAGGTAGAAGGGGCCCCTTCAACCACAGCATTTATCATGACTTGAGTAATGGACTTATTTAGAGGATGAGTATCCCTGTCATCATAAAGCTAGTCCCACATGATTAGCCTATGAAACTATTTATGCATTGCTTCATATAGTAGCTCCCTCATCTGGGGTGTTCCACTTGGCATTTACAAGTGGAGTTGGAAAGCCTCCATCTCTGGAAAAACAAACCTTACAGTGGCTTTTTTCCAGTCCACCAGGCTGGCTGGTGCCTCAGGAATAAGTTTCTGTGTGTCTGGATCATACATACCCATCTGTGATTATTCAGTAATGAGCTATGGGTCCTACATCAACCTAAGGATGCTCTTCCACTCTGCAGCATTTAAAACGAAAGATACTGTCCCTAAATTAGTTACTGTCATAATCCATTTGATTAAAGGTTTCTCAGCAAGCTGATGACGCCAATCTATAAAAGGGAACAATTCCTTTACACTATACCCTCTGATTTCAACAGTCACTTGGTTGTGCGCTTTCCCCATATTGGCTGCCTTCTTGGTAACCACAGGTCTCAGAGATACTTTATGTTGTCCATACATAATTTTCTCCTTTGTGGGTTACTTTATGGCTAGTTGCGTGAGCTCAGATAGACTAAAATCTAAGTTTGGTCTAGCATTAAGGTCTGACCCAGCATTCTCTTTTAATTTGATTTTAGCTAACATGTATAATGATAACCAAGGGATTGAATATTTCACTTTTTCTTATTTGTTTGTATTTCTTTATGCATCCAGTGAACCAACTCCCTAGGAATTAGGTCCATTTCTAAATTCCACTGGTAACCTTTACCTTTAGTAAGTAGTACAACGTGGTTGTGGCTCCACAGCACGGGTGACCACATAGCCACCCAGGAATCGAAGCTTCCTCATCTTCACTCTTTTATTCTTCCTCTTCCCAAACCATGTATTTCCAAAAGCCGGGGCCTAGCCATCAAATCCCACTTCTGACACCAATTTTGTCAGGGAAAAATTTCTTTCAGTGTTTTTCATCTACTCTAACATGGTAACAATCAACACAGGAGACTTCTGTGACCAAATTTGCAGAGAAATTTTCCCCACGCACCAAGCAGCAGACACCAGCTTCACGTCCTCTAGTTCAATTCCAACACTATCTACCTGGAGATAGCATCAGGTCCTGCAAATTGAAAGCTCAGTCCCCAAGACTACCTCTCCCCCACCAGTTGCAAGTCTGGACCTCCAAAACTTCTGGCCCACTGGCTTCAAGTTAGGGTTACCATGAACCCTTCTTTGGGTTAGATTAATTTGCTGAAATGGTTCATAGACCTGAGGAAAATACTTACTTGTGTTTACCAGTTCATTATATAAATATTGCAAACGATATGGATGAAGACATGCATAGGGTGAGGTATGGGGAAAAGGGTGCTGAGTTTCCATTTTCTTCCCCCAGGGAGGAGGCAGAACTCTCTCAGGGGCGGGTCTTAAGACTCACAGTCAGAAAGGCGAGGTATGAGTAGAGTCCTGCCTTGGGGTATGTGAAAGGAGAGCAGGGGAAGAGATTATGTTTCCTGCGGCCTACCCCTGAGGTCAAACACAACCAACATTATAAGAAAAGACTGGAATATGTAACAAGGAATGTAGGAGTTATAAGATAGGAACCATGGACAAAAGCCACTATATACACATCAAAATACCACAGCCATTAAAGGCATTGTAACTCAGGCATGCACTATCTTTTAAGGATGAATCTCCTGAGGGGATGTTATGTTCTTAATGTGTGTGTCGCTCTGAAATTCAGACGATGAAACCTAATCACCAATTTGATGGTATTAAGAGGTGAGGCCTTTGAGGGGTGATTAGGTCATAGGGTGGAGTCCTTATGAATGGAATTAGTGCCCTTGCAAATCAGGCTCCAGAGAGCTGCCTTGCTCTTTTTTTCATGCAAAAACAGTGAGAAGGTGTCATTTCTCAGCCAGAAAATGGACCCTCACCAGATACCAAACCTGTCAATGACTTGGTGTTTAACTTCCTAGCCTTAGAATAATAAAAAATAAATTTCTGTGTTACTTTACAAGCTTTCCAGTTTACGCTATTTTATTACAGCAGCCTAACTAGACCAAGACAGGGCTTTCCTGATGTTTTAAAAATTACTTTTTTGGCAAGGCTCAATGGCTCACACCTGTAATCCCAAAACTTTGGGAAGTTGAGGCAGGCAGATCACCTGAGGTTGAGAGTTCGAGACCAGCCTGACCAACATGAAGAAACCTGGTCTCTACTAAAAATACAAAATTTGCCAGGTGTGGTGGTGCATGCCTGTAATCCCAGCTACTTGGGAGGCTGAGGCAGGACAATTGGTTGGACCCAGGGGCAGAGGTTGCGGTGAGCCGAGATTGCACCATTGCACTCCAGCCTGTGCAATAAGAGCAAAACTCCATCTCAAAAAGAAAAGAAAAGAAAAAAATATATTTTCTATGACATGCAGTACCTCTTATATTTTATATTCCCTATTTTTCACTAGTGTATAGTTGAAGAATCTACATCTCCCAGTTTACAGGGGCTGGTCATGATTTATGCTTGACTCCTTGGTTTCCCATGCAATTTAGAAGTTACTCTGGATTATTTTTTTCATTTATAACAAAATATTATTACTAATTGTTGCATTAAAACAAGCAAGAATGGGTTTTGGGGAACCTCTGTTTTGTACTTGTAATTTCTGTCATCATCTCAAGTAACAGCATGTTGGATGTATGTAGAGTGAACAGAAATTTTACTTTAACCAATGACTACACATGTAGAATGATCAGCAATAATTTATCATTCTTTTTTAGATAATTTACAGATATTATATTACAGTGCCCTTCTTTAAGGACTTGAAGAAATGCACTTAGATATTAGATTGTGGTAGGGAAAGTACTGCTGTTGTCCTGTGGGCCATTTACTGTTAACATAGTAGCCACTTGCACTGTACCCCACAGAGTGGCCTACAAGATGCTGGAAACTTCTCAGGCCCTAGTAGCCAGAGTCAATAGGCAATCTGAGAGACTGTAGTTTACAGGTACATGGAATTGTGACAGAGTACAAATGCATCTGACCACACTCACTACTGTAATTTTTAAAAAAATCTACTGATTTGTTTCTTCAAACTGTTTTGTTTCTTTAAAGAAATGAGCTTTTAGAAAGCAAATGGTTAATTAAAAATAACTACTTAATTTCAGTTATTATACTTGGTGATAAGTATCATCTTCAAAAATATTTGTAAGCTTTATGATCTGTCATAAAAGAGCATAATGGCATCATCAACCATGAAAAGCAGATACGCACATTTTAAAGAAGAATCGGACTTACTTCAAATTAGCAGTTAGTTTACATAAGATTCTTCCTCAAACAATTGTTTAATCCATGAGACTGCAGTAGAAAATGTTTCTATATCCATTTGGAAAACATGACTTTTCATTGAGATCAAATGATTGTTCCATTTTCTTTTGTTATTATTTTTTTAATTTGAAGGATTTTTTTTCTTCAAAATATAAAGTGAAGTGATAGCTGTTAACATGCTGGTTCCATTACTACTGGAAAAGCTTCACAGCTAGGTGTACAAAGTGAGTTTTGTGTTGGTAATACTAGATGCTATAAATGTAAAATTAGCTATTTCTAATAATGGTTTGAAAATGATGATTATTATGATGATTATGACTTTCATTATGGTGATTACAATCAAAATACAGCTTTTATAAGTTCATTTTGTTGAATGAAACATCTAAATTTTAGGGAACGCTATTGTAAATTTAGATGAAAATTCAGCATTAAAAATAAAATTAGCTGTTTTTGTAGTGATAATATGAATACAAACTTCGGTAGAGCACATCATGGTGAAAACTATATTTTTACTAAATCAAGAGGCCTACAGTGAAGAAATATGCTAGAAATTGCTGTTGATGCCCTCATAATTCATTATTATTTCCAAGAAGTTTATAAAAATATTCGTTAGAATAGCAGTGCACACTTAGTACTTTGATACCCATCATAAATCAAATTTAGAAGCATTTGAACTCTGGAAGAATTATTTTGTAAAGCAATCTGAATGTTTTAAAAATGATAGTAAACTATTTTGTTCAAATGAGGCTTTTAAATTTTGGCTGCATGTTTAAAATATTTTGCACAATTTTCAATGGTATGAAAGCCAAAAATTTATCAGATTTTACACTTTCAGAGTACCTAAAATATATTCTGTATTGGAATGCGATGACATGAAGAAAGCCCTCAATTTTGCAGCAACCAGATTTAGCAAAGTATTTAAAAAAAGATATATAAAGCAATAACTGACAAGTTTTGTCTTGTGAAATACTTGTCAGTAAAATTCTCTGAGTAGAAGGAAAAAGACAATAGATATGAAAATATTTGGACTGAAATATTTATACATTTAACATCAAAAATATAAGAATATACTCCATTTAGAAGAATTTTCCCTTGACTTAGAGTTATTTCACATCCACAGAGAGAATATTTTCTCAACTAAAATTATAAAACAGAGCATGTGGTCCATAGATGATGTCAGAAACTTTAAATATGTTAACTATAATATGAAACTTTGAAAAAGATTACACATTTCTCTTATGAGAAAAACAATAAGACCATATTGAAGAGTGCATTCTTCAGAGAAAAACAACAGCAGTGACACAGTGAGAGAAATACATATGTTTAAGAAACTAAAGTACAAGAATATATGCCAAGTATAATTATTATGGTTATTCCAATTTAATACTCAGATAACCAAATAGAAAAAATGTTTAAGAAGTTTTTAAACTTAAAATACATGAATGCATGCCATTTTTATTTTTAAAAGTGTTTTATGCTTTCAAAAAGTTTTAAATATGATTAAATTATTTATACACAAACACAACAAAACTTGTCTGTCAGTAAATATATATGTAAAAATGCTATATATTTTTTAAATTAATAAAATTTATTTTTAGAGAAGGTTTTGGCTCACAGAAAACTAAGCAGAAAGTACAGATAGTTCTCATTTAGCTCCTATTTCCATGCATGTACAGCCTACCCCACTATCAACGTCCTGCACTAGAGTGGTACATTTGTTACAACTGATGAACTTACATCTCACTTTATTATCAACCAAAGTCCATAGTTTACATTAAAGTTTATTCACTATTGGTGGTGTACATTCCATGGGTTTTGACAAGTGTATACATGTATAACATGAATTCACTATTAAGCATATTAAAGAACAGTTTACACAGCCCCAAACCTATGTTCTGCCTATTCATCGCTCCCTTCCGTCATCCCTTGGCAACCACTAATCTTTTTACTGTCTCCATAGTTTTGTTTTTCCAGAATATCATATACTTAAAAATCAAATAGTATTAAGCCTTTTTAAGATTGGTTTCTTTCAGGTGATAATACGCACTTAAGTTTCTGTTGTGCCTTTTCATAGCTTGATAGCTCATCTATTTTTAGTGCTGAATAATATATTATCTGGATGTACAATAGTTTATTTATGTGCTTATCTGCCAAAGGATGTCTTGTTGCTTCCAAGTTTTGGCAATTATGATACTGTGTGGACAAAAGTTTTGGACTCCTGTGGGTAAATACTCAGGAATATAATTGTTGAGTCAATTGTTAAGAGACTGTTTAGTTTTATAAAAAACTATCAGACTATCTTCTAAAGTGGCTGTACTATTTTGCATTTCCACCAGAAATGAATGAGAGTTCCTGTTGCTCCACTTCCTAACCAACATCTGATGTCAGTATTTTGGATTTCAACTATTCTAATAGATGCATAGTGCTTTCTCATTTCTTTTTAATGGGCAATTCCCTAATGACACACGACATTGAACATCTCTTCAGATACTGAATTACTTTCCATATATTTTCTTTGGTGAGTTGTCTGTTTAGGTCTTTTGCCCATTTTTAATTGGGGTGTTTATTTTCTCGTTGCTGCATTTTAAAATTTATTTGTATATTTTAAATACCAGCCCTTTATCGGATGTGTCTTTTGCAACTATTTTCTCCTAGTCTGTGGCTCATCTATCTTCTCATTCTTTTGGAATTGTCTTCAGAATCATTGTGAAGTAGAAATGTTTAATTTTAATGAAGTCCTGCTATTAATAATTTCTTTCTTGGATTATGCCATAGCCAAGGCTATCTAGGTTTTCTTGTTATCTTCTAAGTGTTTTATAGTTTTGTAATTTAGGTCTATGGTCTAATTTCAGTTTTTTTTTTTTTTTTTTTTTTTTTTTCTGAAGGGTATAAGGAAGGTCTATATCTAAATTTAATTTATTTTGCTTGTGGATATCTAGGGTTCCAAGACCATTTGCTGAAGATTATCTTTGCTCCATTGCATTGCTTTGTTCCTTTGTCAAAAATCAGGAGACTGCATTTATGTGGCTCTATTTATGAGCTTTCAAATTCTATTCCATTAATCTACTGGAATAGTTTTGCCAGTACCACACTCTCACGATTACTGTAGCTTTTATAGTATGTCTTAAAGTAGGATAGTTCAATTCACCAACTTTGTTCTCCTTCAGCAATGAGTTGGATATTCTGTTTTCTGGGTTTTTGTTTTGCTTTGTTTTTGTTATTCTACTTTTCCATGTATAAATGTTAGAATCAATTTGTCAATATCTAACTTGTTAGAATGGGATTGTATTGAATCTTAGATCAAATTGGAAAGACTATCATATTGACAATGTTGTCTTCCTATTCATGAACATGAGGTGTCTTTACTTTAGTCCTTTTTCATATTTTGCAGTTTTCCTTATATCCACCTTTATATATTTTGTTAGATTTATGCCTAAATATTTATTTCATGTTTAGGAGTTCTAATGTAAATTTTTTTGTGTGTTTTAAATGTCGGATTCCACCTGTTTATTGTTGGTATATAAAAAAGTTATTTTCTTTTGTATATTCACCTTGTGTCCTAAAACTGGTATAATTGCTCATTAGTATCATTTTTTTATATGCTTTCAGATTTTCCACACAGATGATTATTTTATCTGTGAACAAAGACAGCTTATTTATTTCTTCTCAATCTGTAGCCTTCTATTTTATGTTCTTGTCCTACTGCATTAGCTAACACTTCCAGTACAGTGATCAAAAGTAGTAGTAATACGAGACATTCTTGCCTTTTACCTGATTTTAGTGGGAAAACTTTTCATTTTTCACCATTAAGCTGTCATTGTTTTTTTTTCTTTTTTTGAGGCAGGAACTTGTCTATTCTCTTAGAGTAAGAGTAAGAGGGCCAGTGTGGCCTTAACTGAAATACTGATGGGGAGGACAGTAGGACATAGAGTCTTGGAGGTTATGGTAAATATATATATATATTTTTTTTTACTGTAAGTAAGATAATAATAGAAATGTCACAATCTGACATATATTCACAGGATCCAACTATTTTATGGAAATTGACTGAAGAAAGACAAACTAGGAGCATAGAAACTAGTTATTATTTTAAAAAATGATGATGGCTTGGGTCATGTTTGAAGGCATGTAGGTGGTGAGAAGGGGATGGAATCTGAGCTATTTCAAAGAAGATGCCACATAACTCAGCAATCTACACTTCCATGTTTATTGGAGCATTATTTGCAATACTCAAAATACAGAATAAACCTAAGTGCTCATCAACAAATGAATAGATGAAGAAAATGTGGTATATATACAAAATGGAATACTATTGTCATGAAAACAAATGAAATCCTGTCATTTGCAGCAACATTGATGTAACTAAAGGTCATTATGTTAAGTATTATACATTAAGCCAAGCACAGAAAGAAAAACATCACATGTTCTTACTCATATGTGGGATATAAAAACAATCTCATGAAGCTAGAGGGTAGGTTGGTGATTACCAGGTGCCAGAAAGTGCAGAGGATCTGGGAGAATGAAGGGAAAAAATAATATAAATTCATTAATCACCACTGAATTGTACATTTAAAAATGGTAAACATGGTAAATTTTATATGCATATTTCACCTTAATTTTAAAATTAAAAACAAATGAGAAAAGTAAAGACAGTGCCAAAGGAAATGCTGATATACATACATACATACATATATATGTGTGTGTGTGTGTGTGTATATACATATGTATATATACAGTTTTTTTTTTTTTTGAGACGGAGTCTCACTCTGTCGCCCAGGCTGGAGTGCAGTGGCGGGATCTCAGCTCACTGCAAGCTCCGCCTCCCGGGTCCACGCCATTCTCCTGCCTCAGCCTCCGGAGTAGCTGGGACTACAGGCGCCCGCCACCACGCCCGGCTAGTTTTTTGTATTTTTTTTTAGTAGAGATGGGGTTTCACCGTGTTAGCCAGGATGGTCTCAATCTCCTGAGCTCATGATCCTCCCTTCTCAGCCTCCCAAAGTGCTGGGATTACAGGCTTGAGCCACCACGCCAGGCCTATGCTGATATATTTAATGAAGTTTGGAGAGAAAGAGATGAAGCAAGAAAAACTCCAATGTTCTTATATGAATAACTACAAATAATGAAACTAATAACACCCATTCTACATGGTGATGAAGAACCAGTGGGAAAGTGTAGGTAAAGAGCTTGATTTATACAGGGTGCAAAAATGTTCAATACTTCTTATCCTTCTTTTCCCTTCTTCCAAAACCCTTATATATAATCTTTGTGCTAATTTTTGACTATGTAGAGAACATCTAAATAATTATACCAGTAGTCTTGATGTATTTTTATGCCGTTTGTCAAAAATAATGGAACAACAGGTAGATGGTTTCATGAAGCTGAAGGAAAGAGCTCAAGTTTAACATGAAGTTTTAGCAGATATGTGATGAGTTTCTATTTATGTTCTGAATTGCATTAGATGTATAGACATGCTATCTCATTTAATCATCATAAAATCCTTTTGAGGTTTATGTTATCATCACCACCTATTAAGTAAGAAAACTGAGACTTAGAAGAGGTTAAACAGCTTATCCAATGTCACAGAAAATTAGAATTATAATTTAAACAAAGTGTTGCTGTCTTTGCAGAAAGTTAGTCTGCATCCAGTTCCCTCTCTCAGGGCCAGTTTTCAGAAGCATAAATTGATCATTGTGAGGAGACTTTTTGCTTTACATTTTTCTTTAAGGTAACTTCTTTATCATTTTTATATCATCATCATGCTGAACCAATTATGTGGCTTTCCCCAAATTGTGTGCCATCTCTGATATTTTGCATGTCCTGTTTCCTCTCCGTGGAATGTCCTCTTATCCACCAGAAACATTTTAATATCTCTTTAAAATTTCAACTTGAGCATAATATTTTTTTTTGGTAAGATTCTCTGATTCTCCCGGGTGAAATTAAGATTGCTTGTATCTGTTGTTCCATTTCATCCTACACAGTAGAATGACTAGTAATTGCTATATTGCATGATGATGGAAGACTTGTCTTCCTCAAAAGGATATGAGCTTTCTGAGAACAGGAATTTGTCTTACTTGTCTCTGAATTTCCAAGCTGAGTCACTACCAGACACATAGACCCAGAATAAGGACATACTGATGTATAAATGAAAGAACCTCTCCAAATCCATATAAAGTGCATGAAACTACACCAGAAAAAAACTGTCCTTATGCATTGAGGCTAGACAGAAAAAAAATACTGGGGCCTGACATTGCCTGTATTTGCTAAGTAGTGTCACTCTGAAAAAGTTAAGTCTAGACTTCAAGGTCTTTTTGAAGGGAACATTGCTCTCCCCCAGGAATTAGGAAATATTAGCACATGTTTTGGTTCATTAACCAACGGACTCTGACCTCCCATCTGTTCCATTTGGAGAGTTCCCTTCTACGCCATGGGGTAGTGCCATGAGAAACCTGGCACTTATCTGCCTTGAGAAGCCACCACTGTGCTGAGGCATCCTCTAGTAGGCACAGCACTTTGCTCTCCTATCTCAGAGTTGCATCTGACAGTAAGTACTTCCGACATATCATAACCCAATAACCAAAGTGACAGGTGTGCAATGGAGAACTACATTGTAAGGACTATTGTGATTGTGTGCATGTGTGTGTGTGTTTTGTATGTCACAGATACATAAAGTACATTACCTTTTCCTCCTCTAATTTATGGTGTAATAAAACATACTGTGTCTCCACCCTGTTAAGAGAGAGTAGAAGCAAAAGGCGCCTCTTACTGGCTATCCCAAAATTTTTATCATGAGCAGAAGTGATGATGAAATTTGAGAGACCATAGTAGAAGAAAAGACACCATGTTAAAGAAGGTGAAAGAAAAGACACCGTATTCAAGAAGGTGCAAAACTACTGAGAAGGTTTGATGCAAAGCCTTAGCAGGTCCCGTACTTCTCCAGTTGTAATTATGTCTTCAGGACGTCATTTCATTGTGGCTAATGTTTGTCATTCACACACACACACCCACACACACACACACACACACACACACAGAACACCTGCAGGTCACAGAGGCCTCAGCTTGAGGCCTGAAGGACATGCAAAAGACATAATTATGCCTCTGACTCTGCATTTACCTCCCCATGAAAATTTTGCATGTTGGGAGTGGAAAACGGGGTATCTATAGTTTGGGCCTTTGAGAAAAGAAAATTGATATTGAGCAGGTTTGTCCATTGGTTAATGAACCAAGAACTTATTTGCAAGGGCATATTAAAAAGAAACTCCTAGTACCTGAATAAAAATCATCCATAAAGTAAAAAAGATTTCTTCATTGCTGTAAACACCAATTCCTCTGACAGGCTTAATAAATATTTTTGAATGAATCTGAAAATAACATTATTGTTAATAAAACAAAAATACTTAACATTTATGAAACAAGGAAACACTTATCAATCACAAAGCACTTCATATTTGTTAAGTACCTACATGTACTTGAACTAATTGAGGTCATTTTGTGTTTTACCTTAATCAATCCTCACCATAAGACAACTTGGTAGTGTTTATTCATCATTTTACAGAAAAGAATAGTGAAACTCACAGAGGTAAAAAAATTATTTTCCCAAAGCCATACAGAGAGTAATGGATAAACAGTCAGGTTACCTTGATTCTAAACCAATTACAGTCATTAATAGTTTGTTCTAATCTAGAAATGTCGTCAAGAAATTTCAGTTACCTAATACATTTTTCTTTGATTTAAGACAAATTTTGTCTTTAAAACAATTGATCCATTTATTACGCATATTCAAAACATGTAAATATAAAGAGAAAATAAAAACCATTATGTCTTTCTTCCAGAGAAAACCAGTTAATGTTTGGGTAATCATTCCGTTAAGCATTTCTCTACAAATATATATATGAAAATACGTACACTATTTTACATAAATGGAATAATACTGAACATACTGTTCTAAAATCTGTTTTTTTTTTTTTATACAGCAATATGTCATGGGCATCCTTCCATGTCAATAAATGGAGATTTGCATCATCATTTTTAATTTCAGCATAATTAGAAATCACAATATTTTAGAGAGGCAAAAAATGTCAGAAACTGTCTACTCTCACCTCCTGTCCGGTGTAGAAGTACTCTATTTAACTTCCCTGACTGATGAGCAGGCAGATTATGCTGAATATTGTCATTCAAAGATGATAGCTCTAATTGTGAAGAAATTAAGTCAAATTTTCCCCTCTATCATTCGCCTGCTAAAATATACGTTTATATTATTAAACTTAGCTATTGCCCCTGTTTTTCCTTTCTTAATCAATCCTGCCCTGAGCTAATTATCACCAGTTCTATTTTTCTCATAAAGCAAACCTTTAGCAACCTAAATACTCTCCCACAGGTATGCTCTCATGAGTATATCAACTGAACATGGTTCTTCATTTTTGGTATAAACAGCATAAAATATAGTGGTCTTTTCCAGTTCAGTAATTTGAACATCTTCTTTTACTCATTACAATTGAACAAAGAATGCTTTAGAAAGATGAAGAAATGGATGGGAGTTATGTGGAACTATATTCAGTTCTGTGAGTATTTATGAAATTTTTGTTTAATGAGGCCTTCAGAGAATGAATAAAATTTAGCCTTTTTTTAATTGTTCAAATATGCAAAGGCAGTAAGGTGAACCAAAAGGCATTTGAATGTTTATACTGTTGGAAAGTCTATAGCCTGACATGAAGAAACAGACTGAAGACATCATAGAAACCTCAATGGAAGGTTACCAGTTGACCACTAAATATTACTTCCCCAACATTTTTATTGTTTCATATTTTTAATTGTGTGCCCACATCTTTCTAGAGCCTTGCCCAATGGCATATGGTAAGTAAGAGAGTAGACTGTGGTTTCTGGAACACTTATACAAAGTAGTGCTGCAGCAAGTTAGTAAGATGATGAAAGCTTTCATTGAACACTTGATCAGGTAACTTATGTGGAGAGGGATAGACTAAACTTGACTGATGGTGCTCCAAAGTCAGGGGCCAAGTTTCCTTCTCAGAACTAATATAAAAACTGCTGTTGAGTTTTGTTATTATCTTGAAGACAGCTGAGAGTCTGGATTGAGTAATTAAGAAGCTAATTGGAAATTCACCATTCATCAGAGAAAATCACAATGAGTCAATTGTCTTTTCTTTCTTTCTTTTTTTTTCTTTTTTTAAGTGTTTTCTCTGATGATGGCAGATGTTGAGGTTGTGAATTCATTGCGTGCCCTAGATGTAGAGACATCTTCTATTCAAGCTGGGTTTTTCTCCTGTATTTTTGTTGATTGTCTACTTAAATTAACCTTACCTAATGAGATGGAGAATTGATGGCTATGTCTGTAATTTACTGGCTGTGAAATTAGTTAGTCTGGATAATTCATCCCATGGGTGACAAGGGTGAGATCACAGAGTAAACCACCAGGTGAGAGTAAAGAATATAAAGAATGGCTCTTCTGCTATTACATCCACAGATTTTGTATGTGGAGGCTAAGAAGAAAATGCGTATGGCAAGCACAGCCTCTAGGTGACCCCAATTAATCGTCAGTCCACCTTTATGCCCAACACTTCCCATTGGGAGTTTAGCTGGGTCAGACCTGCTACGTAAGAGGATAAAACCACCAGATGTCAGTATTGGTGCACAATGACTGTAATGAAACTTCCTCCTTGGCCAAAACATAAAATTTCACGTATGGAAAGAAAGAAATAAGCAGTGAGGCGGTACAATATGTAAATTATTCAATTTTTTATTCTTTTTTCTGAAGAGAAGTTGACTTACTCTAGAAGAAATCTAAACTCTTTTTTGAACCGTTGTATAAGACATTTGGGGTTGGATTGTTACTAAATTAGCCATGCTTTGTTTCAAGAAATTCTAAATAGACATTCCTCGAGGAATGAGAAGAAAAGGATAAAATTCTGTAAGTCCATCAATATGTAAATGATAACTTTAGTTATATATTTACTATAGGGCTTCTTAGAATTTATAATGAGTTTATATGTCTCACAAGTCTTCAAGATGGGATAAAGGTATGCATTGCTTTCAATATTATTTGGCCTTGTTATTAAAGGACATAATTTACTAAGAATACTCTTTGTAAATACTAATTGTTTTCTTTGCTTTGAAAATAAAATGTTCTTAGTACAAAATGTTTATGTGATCAGCTGACAATGAGTGAAATTATTGAATCTGAGAAACAGAAAAGAAAAGAATAATGAAAAGTAATCATAGTCTAAGGGAGCTGTGAGACACCATCAGGTGAACTAGTGCAAACCTTATAGGAGTAACAGAAGAAGAGAGCAGAAAGGGAAGAAAGAAGAGATAATAAATATTTTACATATAAATATAGATTGAATAATCTACATTTTAAAACTTTCTAAATTTGATAAGGCACATGAATATACAAATCTAAGAAGCCTAATAAACTTCTAGCAGGAAAAACTCAAAAAGATTCACACTGAGACATGTTGTGTCCAAATTGTCAAAAGCCAAAGACATAACATAGTCTTGAAATCATTAAGAGAAAAATGTTTCATCTCATGTAAGGGCATCTCAATAAGTTTAATAGCTGCTTTCTCATCAAAAAGCGTAGTGGTTTTGAGGCAGTGTGACGATGTATTTAAAGTACTGCAAAAAAAAAAAAAAAGATTATCTATATCTGACTAAACTATCTTTCAAAACTGAGAGAGAAATTTAAGATATTTCCAGATCAACAAAGGCTAAGAGAGTTTATCACTATTAGACTTGTCCTATAAGAAATGCTAAAGGAAGTCCTTCAGGTTGAAATGAAAGAACACTAGAGAGTAACTGAAAATGTATATACATAAAAAAGATCTTTAATTATGGTAAATAGATGGGCAGATATAAAATACAATATTACAGTATTTTTGGTTTGTAACTCCAATTTTAATTTTCAACATAATTTAAAAGGAAAATACATTAAATTTATAAACCTTTGATATTGAGCCCATAATTTATAAAATAAATTTATGAATGACATTAGTAATTTAACAGTGGTGATAAGGGGCCACAGCTGTATAGAACCGGAGTTTTGTATGCTATTGAAGCTAAGTTGATACCAATTCAAATTAGATTGCTATAATTTTAGAATATTAAATATAATCCTTGTGATAACTACAAAGAAAATGTCTAAAGAACATCTATACTAGAAATTGAGAAGAAAATAAAAATACTCCAGTGTAAATAAATCATCTAAACAAAAAAGAATATATTAGTGGAGGAAATGAGGTACAAAAAATAAAGCTATGAGATACTGTTTCATGCATAAAGTTTAGGTATGCGACTTACAGAAAACAAATACTAAAGTAATGGAAGTACTTACTTCCTTATCTATAGTTACCTTAAATGTAAATGGATTAAAATCCCAAAGAAAAAGCAGAGATTAGCGGAATAAATTTAAAAGAAAACATACTTCTACTATTTGCTACCTTCAAGAGGTTAGTATTAGATCCAAAGACACACATGCATTGACAGGAAAGTATAGAAAAATATTTTATTCAATTAGTAACCAAAAACAGCTGGAGGAATAAACATTAGGGTCACCCTACAAGGTAAAGAATCATGACCAGCTTAGGCCTATACTAATATCAGCCATGTAGACCATAAGATCCCACAGATTCAAATGTGCTTCAAGTGTCAGTGGCAGTATGGATGCTCCTTAGAACTTTCGACAGGTGAAATGCAATGCAGGCCCTCAGGGTTTTGGAGCAAATCCCTGTCATCCTGCACAGATAACTACTCATCTTTCGAGAAACAGATCTTGATCTGTTTCTGAGTGGACCTTAGTAGAGACTGAATACTTTAACATGGCCACCAAACTGTTCATCACAAACTGAAGATTATCTAATCCATGAAGTCGTAAAGTTGGACATGCATGACAGTACTCTATCATCAAATGGAAGCGGTATACACATGATTGAGCCCAAGCAGACCCTGAAGACACAAGTAAATTATATAAACAAGTCGGCCAAATATCCATGGATTCCACTGTTGCTACATTACCTTCTTTCTCCGATGTTGCACCTCTGGTCTATAGAGAGTTCCCTATAGTCAGTTGCAGAGAAAGAGAATAATGGACCTGATTTAGAGATGGTTCTGCTTGATATGAGAGCACCACCTGAAAGTGGACAGCTGCAGCACTGCAGCCCCTTAGTGGGATATTCCTGAAGGATGATGGTAAAGGGAAATCCTCCCAGTTGGCACAATGTTGAAAAACATGAAGATATTTGTGTTTCATATGAATGTCTACCAAAGAGGAACCTCAGTAGAAAATTTTAATAATGAATTGGATAACATGATCCATTCTGTGAATCCCAGTCACCCTTCTTCCCAAGCGCTCCTGTCCTCACCCAACGAGTCCATGAAGAAAGTGATATGGTGGCAAGTCTATGTTGTCTCAGTAATGTAGACTTGCACTCACTGAAGCCAGCCTGGCTGTGGTCACCACTGCATGCCCAGCTTTCCAGAAGTGGAGAACAATACTGAGTCCACAGTATCACACCATTCCCCAAGGAAATTATCTATGTAGTGGCAGATGGATTACACTGCATTGCTTTCACTGTGGAAGGGGAAAGCATTTTATTCTTACTGGAATAGACACTTTAAATACTGATTTGCCTTATCTGCATGTAATGTTCCTGACAAAACTGCCATCAATGGACTTACAGAGTGCTGCATCCACTATCATGTTATTCCACACAACAGTGCTTCTGAACAAGTGACTGACTTCACAGCAAAAAAAGTGTGGCTATGGGCCAACACTTACGGAACTCACAGACCTTACCATGTTCCTAACTAGCCTGAAGTAGTTGACTTGATAGAAAGGTGGAATGGCATTTTGAAGGCTGCTCTTGCAACATCTTGTAGGGCTGGTGTAAGGTTCTCCAGAAGGTTGAGTATATTCTAAATCACGTTTGATATATGGTGTTGATTCTTCCATATCCAAGATTAATGAGTCCAGGAATCAATGGGTGAAAATAGGAGTGACACCACATTTTTTTTCTTTTTCTTTTTCTTTTTTTTTTTTTTGATGGAGTCTTGCTCTGTTGCCAGGCTGGACTGCAGTGGCACAATCTTGGATCACTGCAACCTCCACCTCCCAGGTTCAAGCGATTCCCCTGCCTCAGCCTCCCGAGTAGCTGGGACTACATGCACGCACCACCATGCCCTGCTAATTTTTTGTATTTTAGTAGACACAGGATTTCACCATGTTGGCCAGGATGGTCTCAAACTCCTGACTTCGTGATCCGCCCACCTCGGCCTCCACCACTCATTATTACTGCTAGTGACTCACTAGCAAAATTTTTCCTTCTTGTGCCCACACTTTATGCTCTGCTGGCCTAGAGATTCAAGCTCCAAGAGGAGGAATACTTCCATCAGGAGATTTGACAATGATTTTTATTTAACTGTAAATTAAGGCTGCCAACCAGCCACTTTGGAATTCTCATGCTCTTGAATTAACAGGCAAAGAAGGGAATTACTCTGCTTGCTAATGTATTGATCCTGCCTATCATGGGATGTTGGATAATGTAGGTAAGGAGACTACATCTGGAATACAGGAGATCCATTAGGATGTATCTTAGTAATAACGTCCCTGTGATGATGATCAATGGAAAACTACAACAACCCAATCCAAATTCAGGCAGAACTCCTACAGCTCCAGTTTCTGGAGGAATGAAGATTTGGGCTACCCTACAAGGTAAAGAACCATAATCAGTTTATGTGTTTGTTGAAGGAAAAGAAAATACAGAGAGAGAGGGTAGTAAAAGAGGTAGTTATAAATACCAGCTGGGACCATGTGACCAGCTATAGACATAAGGTCTGTAATGGCCCTCCATATTTCTTCCTTATTTTTATAATCCTTTATTTCTTATTTTGTTATGCACATATTCATACCAAAAGTGGAAGAAATATTTGTGATAATTTCTGTTCTCCTTTCTGTAGCTGATTTAATGGTCATATTATATATAACTTATATAATATGTGAGTCTGAAACTAGGATGATCTCCTGATCATCTTTGTTTCTTTCCTTTCTTATTCCTTTATCATGTAACACAAGATGTATTGACTTTGTATCATAGTATTTAAGTATTGTTTGTGCATGATAGTATTTAAGTTATGGGATATCAAAAAGAAGAGTAAACATTGCTCAAGAATTTTACCTCCTCTTCTAGGGAAGGGGTTAGTGGATTGTTTTGGTTGTATGCAGGATAGTTGTGTCATGTTAGGTGGAATAATAACCTTATTATTGACTTCATTTGAGATTAAATATGGTTTTAAGAGATGCATATTGGGGCCAAGTTGAAAAAAAGGTAAAATTGTGATATTTAATTTTATATATCAACTTGAGCCAGCCATGGAGTGTCCAGATACTAGGTCAAGCATTTTTCTCTGGGCATTTCTATGGGGTGTTTTGGGATGAGTTTAACATTTCAATTGCCAGACTACATAAAATAGATTGCCCTCCCTAATGTAGGTGAGCCTCATCCAATCAGTTGAAAACTTGAATGGAACAAAAAGGCTGAACGTTCCCCAAATAAGAGGAATTCCTCCTGCCTGACTGCCTCCAAATTGGGACATTTGTTTTTCCTGCCTTTGGATTTGAACTGAAATGTCAACTCTTCCTGTGTCTCAAGGCTTCTGATCTTTGGACTGGACTGCACAATTTGCTCTTTTTTTTTTTTTTTTTTTTTTTTAGCCCAGGAGGTCATCCTACTTTCAGACTCATATAACCATTATGCCTTATTCTAGGCCAATTTACAAGAAAAAGGTAAAACCAACTGATTAGATAGTGTGCTTTACACACAAGGTTTAGGTAAAACATTTCGAAGCTAAATCTGTCAGAGTGCTTATGATAAATGAATTAAAAATAAAGAAGAAACTGCTGTGTTTTCAAGCATCCATAACCATATTCTAGATGCATTTGATTTTCAGGTTCTGGACCCCACTTTTTAACCCCCTTTCCCCATAAATACACCCAGCTTATTAACAATAAATATGCCTGTATGCTGGAGTGTAGCTGAATGATTCAGCCTCGAGGCTGTTCCTTGATAATAACTTTGGTAAGATGTGATCACTGTTTTAGTGTTTGGTAAGATGTGATCACTGATAACTCTGGGAGGGTCGAGGAGGAGATGGGAAAAACTAAGCTCAATTGAATTAATTGATATGGAATATATATAATTTCTCATATAACTCATATATATGTATACATGTGCCTTTATTTTATATATTTTATAAATATCAGAATATTTAAAGTAGTGCCTTCATCATTTCAGGGGTTATAGATACCTTTCAAGACTCTAAAATCTATAATATATACACACATATGTATGTATGCATGTATATGTTTACACGTAGATATATAAAGAGACATAGACATTGTATGTAATAAGATATGTGTGTTCATATGCATATATACATACACATATTCACCATATTTTAATTATGTAATTCATGAAAAGAGTTTGGCACATAGTACTTTTTTTAATGTTAGATACTTTTGTTGGCATAATATTAGATGATACAACTCAAGACAAATACTTTGATCACTGTTCTATAGACAAATTCTAAGTCATTTTTCTCTGAAACATGATGTATATAAATCAATTAAGTGGTTGTGGTCTAGGAGTCAAAATAGAGAAGGTATATAACTTCTTATTCTAGATTACATGCACACATATATACACATTCTAGATTACACACATATGTGTACATAACATGTACACATGCTAGGTATCTATACACGCAAGTACATATGTATACACATACAAGCATATATTCTGTAGTTTATCTATGTATTTATCTATATCTTTCTATCTTTCCTGTGTACATGTCATATTTTGTTTACAAATTTAGGGGGTTTATGGAACTCAGATTAAGAACAGTTGACAATTCAACATCCCTTCTAATAAAAACCCTAAAATAACAAGATAGAAGGAACATATCTCAACTTAATAAAAGCCATATATGACAGACCCACAGCTAGTATCATACGAAATGGGGAAAAACTGAAAGCCTTACCTCTAAGATCTGCAACATGACAAGTATGCCCACTATCACTACTATTATTCAATATAGTACTGGAAGTCCTAGCTAGAACAATCAAACAAGAGAAAGATATAAAGGGCATCCAAATTAGAAGAGAAGAAGTGAAATTATCCTTGTTTGCAAATGATATGATCTTATGTTTGGAAAAAATTGAACACTCCACAACAAAACTATTAGAAATTATAAACAAATTCAGTAAAGTTGCAGGACACAAAATTAACATACAAAATTCGGTAACATTTCTATATGGCAACAGTGAACATGTGAAAGAGAAATGAAAAAGTAATCCCATTTACAATGGCCACACATAAAATTAAATACCTAGGAATTACCTTAACCAAAGAAGTGAAAGATCTCTACAATGAAAACTAGAAAGCACTGATGAAAAAAGTTAAAGAGGACGCCAAGAATTGGAAAAATATTCTATGTTCGTGGGTTGAAAGAATCAATATTGTTAAAATCTCCATGCTACCCAAAGTAATCTACAGATTCAATGCAATCCCTATCAAAATACCAATGACATTCCTCATATAAATAGAAAAGACAAAAGTCTTAAAACTTATATGGAACCACAAAAGAGCGTAATATTGTCATTAAAAAAACACACAGGCCAATTAAACAGAATAGATATTCCAGAACTGAATCTACACACCTACAGTAAACTCACATTTAAAAAAGGTACCAATAACATATACTGGGGAAAAGACAGTCTCTTCAATAAATGGTGCAGAGAAAACTGGGAATCCATATGCTAAAGAATGAATCTTAACCCCTAGCTCTCACCATATACAAAAATCAAATCAAAGTGGATTAAAGACTTACATCTAAGACCTCAACCTATAAAGCTACTACAAGAAAACATTTGTGAAAATCTCCAAGACATTGATCTGGGCAAAGATTTCTTGAGTAATACCTTCCAAGCACAGACAACCAAAGGAAAATGGATAAATGGGATCACATAAAGTTAAAAAGCTTCTGCACAGCAAAGGATGCAATCAACGAAGTGAAGAGACAGCCCACAGAATGAGAGAGAATATTTGTAAACTACCCATCTGACAAAAAATGAGTAACTAGAATATTATAAGGAGCTCAAACAACTCCATATAAAAAAATCTAATAACTCATCAAAAAATGGGCAAAAGATTTGAATAGACATTTCTCAAAAGAAGACACAAATAGAAACAGGCTTATGGAAAGATGCTTAACATCATTAATCACCAGAGGAATGCAAATCAAATCTATAAGGAAATATCATCTCACCCCAGTTAAAATGGCTTATATTCAAAAGATAAGCAATAACAAATGTTGGCAAGGATCTGGAGAAAAGGGAACGTTTGTACACAGTTGGTGGTAATGTAAATTAGTAAAATCACCATGAAGAACAGTTTGAAGGTTCCTCAACAAACTAAAAATTGAGCTACCATATGACCCAAAAATCCCATTGCTGGGTTTGTACCCCAAATACAGGAAATCAGTATGTCGAAGAGATACCTGCACTTCTATATTTGTTGCAGCACTGTTCACAATAGTCAAGATTTGGAAGCAATCTAAGAGTCCATCAACAGATGAATAGATAAAGAAAATGTGGTGTACGGAGTACTCTTTAGCCATAAAAAGGAATGAGATCCAATAATTTGCAACAACATGGATGGAATTGGAGATCATTATGTCAAGTGAAATAAGCCAGGCACAGAAAGACAAACATCACATATTCCCACTTATTTATGGGATCTAAAAATCCAAACAATTGAACTTGGGCATAGAGAGTAAAAGGATGGTTACCAGAGGCTGAGAAACGTAGTGGGGGAAAGGTGGGGAAAAGGTGGGGATAATTAATGGGTACAAAAAAAATAGAAAGAATAAATAAGACCTACTGTTTGATAGCACAAACACAAAATAGCACTGTTTGATAGCACAATAAGACCTACTGTTAGATAGCACAAACACTGTTTGTGCTAGAGATAGCACAAAATAAGACCTACTGTTTGATAGCACAATTAGAGCATAATATAGTCAATAGTAACATAATTGTGCATTTTAAAATAGCTTAAAGAGTATAATTTGATTTTTCTAATTCAAAGGATAAATGCTTGAGGGGATGAATATACTATTTTCCATGCTGTGCTTACTTCACATTGCATGCCTGTATCAAAACATCTCATGTTCTCCATAAGTATATACACCTACTATGTAACCCTAAAAATAAATTCCCAGCATAGTCTTTCTAAAAAAAAAAAAAAAAGAAAAGAAAAGAAAAGACAGCTGACAAATAGAGAATAGGTCAACCTTTGAGAGACAATGAATCTTCAGTCACTGAAGTTCCAGGATCAAGGTTATAACTAATTTGTGAGGATACTGTAAAAAAAAAAAAAAAAAAAAAAAAAAATTACTGCCCTGGATTCATTGAAACTGCAGTATCTTATGAGGTATTCTTAGAGTTTCTGCAGCTATTTCCATTTGTTATTAATTCAAACAAACAAACAAACAAATTCTTTATTTACTCATCTTAAGAGTATATAGGTTAAACCAATTGTTTGTTTTGAAATTTTGGGGACTTACAGGTCCTCAAAGGACCTATAAAGTTGTAGGTAATATTACCGTAAAAAATTTAAGTGCTAGATTGAAATACAGAGACAAACATTTCCTCAAATTCTGAAACATTAAGATTTTTTAATGTACAATTTATTAGAATGTTAAAAAAATTTTCAAGCAAAATTTGATTAGTTTACCTATAAGGGTCATGTTGTATGCAAGACAAAGACATAAAAATATAGGCTGTATATTACTGGGCCAAAAATACTTCTCTAATATATTCATGAAAATACTGTTGTTGATGATTACAATGATGATGATCAAAAGGATTGAATATTTATCCCACAGAGTATGATTAACATTTTGCTTATATAATTTAAATTAATTTTTATTCCAACCCTAAATATATACTTTATTATTATTCTTTTTTAAGAAATTAACAAAACTGTATGGCTTTAGACATTTGTAAGTCATTTGACCAAGATAGAGTAGATAAGTAGTGAAGAGGCTTTGAACTTAGATATCCTGCCCCTGAATATGCTTTCAAAACTGACATGCTGACCATGTTTCAAATATTCACAGGATTTATACAGAAGAGAGTTAACAACGTGAGCAGTCAGAGGCCATTGGGTCAAATTAAATGGAATGGACATTCTTTCTATTTTAATTTTAATGGAAAATAATTGCATATATATGTATAGAATACAAAGTGATGTTATGAGAAATTTGTGTTATAGAATGATTAAATCAAGCTAATTAACATATCATTACCTCAGATGTTTATTTTCTTTTGTGGTATGAACATTTAAAATCTGCTCTCTTAGCAATTTTGCAACATACATTACATTATTATTAACTATAAAGTCACCTTGCTGTACAATAGATTTCAATAACTTATTCTTTCTCTGTAAGTGAAACTTTGTACACTTTGACCAACACCTCCCCAATCCCCTTCTTACAAATAGAATCAGATATTTTTAAGCCATAAACATATGACAATAACATTATGGCAGCATATTAGTTTGAAATAATAGTCTACAACATATGACTTTTACTTCTACTATCTTGATGAATTTTTACAAAAATTATAAGTAGAAGTATATACTTATTCCCATTTCACAGAGGGGGAAACTGAGGTTCAAACAAGTAAAGTCACTATCAAGGTTGCTACTTATAGTGGAAGAACAAGGGCTTAAATTCATACTAAGGCCTTTATTTATACTATAATGCTTGTCATAATAGTACTGTGAAGCTAAATTTGATGAGAATGTGATTAAAAGTATTATTCTAGAGCTCACTCTCACTCTCCTCATCGCTACTGAACTCTATCACCTACAAAATGTTTAGGGATGCCATTATAGAGGACAACAGTGAGTAGTATTAACTTTAAGGAGTTATTATAATCAATTACATAATTCATCAGCTATGCATGGACATATATTGAGCATACATTAAACATTTAATAAAGGTTAGCTTTTTTGTTACTGTTACTCTGTTTTCAAAGATGGAATCAAAACCAAGAATACAAGATTTGAACAGCTAATAAAAAAATGCACTTTAGTATTCTTCAGTTAAGGGTTATGGAAAACAAAACAAAATGCAACATAATGAAAATCAAATTGGGAAGTAGGTGGGACACAGTGCATAGAAACACAGTTATTGAATCGTAAGATTATAGATTTAAGAAATCATATATTTTTAGAAATCAAAGACTCACAGACTCATAAACCACCAAGTTATGCATTCACTCAATAGCACTAAGAATTAACACTTGAAATCACAAGTTCCTGCTGAATATATCTGGAAAAACACTATCTTGTTTCTGTTTGAATATTTTTTTAATCAGGGATGGCTTGTTCCTTGGGGTATCCAATTTCTGCCCTGGATATCCATAAAAAATAGTAAAGTAATTGATATGGTTTGGCTGTGTCCACATTCAAATCTCATCTTGAGTTGTAATTCCCACAATTCCCATATTTTATGGGTGGAACCCAGTGGGAGGTAATTGGGTCATGGTGGTGGGTCTTTGCTGTGCTGTTTTTGTGATAGTGAATAAGTCTCATGAGATCTGATGGTTTTATAAAGAGGAGTTCCCCTGCACAAGCTCTGTCTTTGCTTGCTGCCATCCATGTAAGATGTGACTTGCTCCTCCTTGCTTTCCACCATGATTGTGAGGCTTCCCTAGCTATGGGGAACTGCAAGTCCAATTAAACCTCTTTCTGTTGTAAATTAACCAGTCTTGAGTAAGTTTTTATCAGCAGTGTGAAAACAGACCAATATGGTCATGAATATATTAAGTCAAAATATGTCCTCCCGGTCCAGCTCACAATGACCCATCTCAGAACCATAAAATTGAAGACTAATCGACTTTTGAATGATGAAAGAAGGCACCATGGAAAAATGCCTTTTCCTCTTTACCTTGGCCTTTACTCTTTTACTGTTACTCCTTACCATCTCTTTCCTCTTACCCTCATCTCATCTTTGCTTCCTATTTTTTCCTTAAACACTTGAATCTTGATGAAGAAAAAGTTATTGTGACATGCAGAGTATGTTAACACATGCAGTTTTAACTTATTAAAATATAAGGGAGGTTGGACAATATCAAGTCTTTCTTCAACAGGGTACAGAGGAAAGAGGTGAAGTGATTTGTCCAAAGTCAACTCATAGGCTAAGCATGAAAACATACAACGTAGTATGTATAGAGATTAACATGGTAAATGTGGAGTCCGTGGGATTGTTTGTTTGCTTTCCACTTTAATTTCATGTAATAAGACTATATTTAAATGGACTAGATAGGAGGGGCCCTAAAGGACTCTGTCTATGTTGTGAATTTCATTCCCAGGTAAATGCAAAGATGATTTTTTACTTTGTTTCTGAAAAGGCACGCATGACAGAGGGATCTTTCTTTTTTTCCTGCTTGTCATTTTGTCCAATCGCCCAGATAGTTCCTATTTTCGACTCTAAATTCAGGGCATGATACTGCCTTGTGCCTTTGGAAGGAGAAAGTTAAAGAACGTAGTGGAGCAGTGAGGCAGAGAGAGACTCTGGAGCCAGTTGGAATGGTCTGTTCACAGGGGACCAGCAGAAAGATGTCGGGCAAGAAAAGAAGTAGGTCTTTTGAAAAGGAGATGCTTATTAAATATTCTATCAGCAAGATACCTAAGGAGCTTCACTCTAGGGTGAAATGGAGAACTCACTTATGGAAGTCAATTCAGCCTCATTTCTGATCCCAGTGGAGGCAGATGGAGAAGTAGCTGAATAAAATTCATAATGAAAAATCAGGGAGGCAATGGTTGAAATTATGAGAAGCAGATTCTTATCCTGCCTGTTGCACTGAAATATCTGAATGACCTTGGGCAAGGTACTCTCCCTCTCTGAATCTCATTTCTGTCTGCCCATTAAATGACTAGACAATTTCAAATGCCACTGGCAATTTTAACATTCTCTTGATTCTAGATAATAGCATTCCCTGAACCATAATACATGTGAAAGAAAGGCTGAAATGGTAGAATAGGATCTGTTCCTTTTACAGTAAACTTTTGGAAAGTATTCCAGATACATTTGGGACATGCCATTCTTCCAATTACCTGAGTGCAGAGATGCATAATGCTGCCTTTAGTCATTGAATGACATTAATCATGTCAGTTCCCTTTTCTACAAGAATGACTGCTTTAATGGGAAACTCCAGCCACTGTCAACATACCAGGGGGAGTGAAGAAGAAAGGGTAGATGAATGGGAGGGTGTCATTAAAAAGGAAATGATCAATGAGGAATCAAGCTCTTGTGTGCCGAGAGTGGAATGGAAGTTGGAGCCTGACTTGAAGAAGCCTGACCCATTGTCTCTGGAGAATATTTAAAAATGTTCAACAGTAAATTGAAGATCCTCTTTTCTACATACCTTCATGCATATCACCCTATGCAATGGAGGCTGTGTCATATAACAGTTAGGAGTGCTGGCTATGCACTTAGTCTGGTTTTGAATCTTGTCTACTGTTTTCAAGTTGCAGAACTCAGTTTTACTATCTAAATATTGGAGATAATAATAGTGCCTATTTGATAGGATCATTGGAATGATTTAATAAGATAATGCCTCTAAGATGATTACTATAGGGCCTGGAACATACTAAGTCTTTGTAAAATTAGCTGGTATCACCTCCCTTTAATTCTGTTATTTGCAGGTTTCATTTACATTGTTTCACTTAGTCCTCACAAAAACTCTCTGAGGTATCTTAGGAAATACCATACTACAGATGAAGAAACCACAGTTCAGTGATATTTAGAGTCAGATAAGCTCTGAAGTTGGTTCCAGAACAAAAGATTGTCTGTCCTACAGCAAATGAGTGCACATATACCAAGTACCAGTGCTGTACCAGAAAGCCTGTTAGGTACTTCTGTATACGTTCTCAACTCTCATGGGAATCCATCTTGTTTGTGTAAAGATAATTGAGGTTTATGGAAAGCAAGTGATTTATTTAATAATGCTTGGCCAGTTAAAAACAAAAACAAAAACCGGGTTTAAATCAGATCCTAGGACACTATGCCCAGTGTTCTTTATTTCATATTCTGAGTGGTCCACTAATCAATAATTAATTCATCACATAGCCTTTGGTGAAAATATGGGCACATTTAAAAACTACATTAGAAGCTGAGCCCCTTACATGATTCATATCATGCATCCAAAATCCATATTCAGTATTTTCAGCAGTGATTCTCAAAAATCGTGAGGAAGTTGTCAGAATCAAAACAGAGTCACTGATGCTAAGAAAATAACAAATAGAGCCAGGAAAGGCCATGAAGAGAGGGTTACCATATTTGGACGCCCGATAACAACAACAACAATGACCACAAAACCTTGCACAAAGGCCATTGCAACCTTACACAAAGTATCTTCTTCAAGGACATATGCCCAGCCACCGTCTGTCCAGTTTTGGATTAGTGTCACCCTTGTTATTGATCTTGGTGGCCAAGAATAATTATTTTAAGACAATTATGTAATCCCTATTTTTTAATTTGAAAGCCATACTCTTCCATTACCTACATGAACATGCATATAGTTTACTATCACATACGTATTCCCACTGCAGTATTTTATTCTTAAGTACATTTCTTTTAGAGAGCTTCTCTTTGTTTCTTATTTACTTTGGCAATAGTTTTCTCCAAAATTATTTAAAGATCAGTAATTGGTCAATTTTCCCACAGGGTACCTTGTCAGACAGGACAGAATGACAACTTATACCATGAGTTTGAAGACAGGCATAGAGCTATCTATGAGGTCATATTTCATGACATTTACCAATTTTGTGTCTTTATAAACGTTACTTTTTAAATTTCAATTTTCTTATCTACAAAGGAAAAACAATACTATCGCTCTGGGTCATTATGAGGATTAATTATGTAATTGGAGCTAACAGTGCTTACTCATTAAATGATAATATTTAGAAAGGGAAATTTGTTTTACACTGCAGATATAAACTTAGAAATTCCTAGGTATATGCCCTTATATTCATAGAAATGGCTCATATATATTCATCTATATAAGATTATGATCAATATTAAAATGAATAAGTAAAACGACTTTATAAATGTGTGCGTGCATGTGTATGTGTGTGTATTGTCGCCAAGAGCGTACTGATTGGCATTTTCCTTACAATGTGGAGAAATGTCCATGAAAGTTTCACTCCGACTCTTACAATATGAGTTTACAATAGAAAGACACTGGATGTATTACAAGGCATATGGTAAGCAAGAAGATGAAAAACTAGCACTTACTCGATGTACTTTGAAAACACAAAAAGTTAACCTTGGACAGAAATTGTCCCGGGGATATATAACTTTGATGCAGTCTATGAATAAGCTAAAGAACTTTTAGATGTCTCTTAACTTCAGTTATCACTCTCAGTTAATTTTTGTTGAGTGTTCACTAAGTCAAGGGAAAATATAAATATAAGCATAATTGCAGAGACCCATTGGTATTGCAGCTCTGTCCGACAGGATTTTCACTGATGATGAAAATAATCTCTGTGCTCTCTCTTACTGCATCTAGCCTGAAAGACTGAAGAATTTATAAATTTTATTTAATTTTAAGTAAGTTAAGTTTAAATAGCTTCATGTCGGTGTGTGTATTATATTGAACAATACAGGCAATAAAGAAATGGCATTGCTCTCTGAGTCAGGCAACTTAAACTCTAGTTTCAACCCTACCTGTATGGGGTGTTTGTGTGTGTGTGTGTGTGTGTGTGTGTGCACGTGCACATCTATGTGAGAGAGATATATAAATATAATATATAGTATATACTAATATGTAATAAATATATAATATATACGTTATAATATACTTAATACAATATAATATATAATGTATATTATATATAATTTAATTATGCATGTTATATATAATAATATATAGTACATAATATATTGTATATTATATATGCTCTTGTATATTATATATAATTGTATATTTTATGTGTGTGTGTATGTTATATATATATATATATATACTATTGCTTTAATGTCTACTCTGTCTGTGACTAAATTTTCTTATTAATAGACCAACAGATTTCACTAGGAACAAGATTAAAAACATGTGGCATTGGAGCCATTAATGCTGATTCCTGTGCTCATGGCAGACATCACTAATCAATCATCACACTTTTTTTTCAGCTAGTCAGGTGTAGCATTAATATTCTTCTCCACAGGATGCTGCAGCAAGCACTTACCAATCGAATACAGTTGGCATGTGAAAAAGAGCTTATATGCATTCTCTGTAATAAATAGCTTTTGCAGTTCCTTCAAACTCCAAATTACTTGACTGAATCCAAAGTGTCTTGCATCTTAAGATGAATAGAATCTTATGGAAGCAGAACATGGTTGTCCTTCTTGAAGTCAAGTTGAAAATAATTAATCGTTGTGATGCAATCATTTAAGAATTTACCTAAATAGTTTTGAACCTATTTGTTGACCATATGGTGGAAAAAACTGTGAGGTTAAAATAACAACAAATTAATACTAGTTCTAGCTTCCTTAGTTATTGGCTCATAGGAGCCATGAAAAGTATTTGAGGCTCAGTGTCCGCATTTGTTAAATATGGAGAAGTATATCCTCTATTATATCAATTTCATTTGCAGTTAATTAATAGCAGCAACGTACTTAACAAGGAAAAATTACTATTAATATGCCAGTGGTGAAGTGTCGTCATTTAGCATTTCTAGATTGCATTTCACTAAAAAACATAGCAAACATTTACTTATATTAAAATTATGGCTTTTATTTGTAAAAGGCTATAGGATAAGAAGGATTATTTGTAATAGTTGTTTATGTACACACACTCAGCCTCACAAGTTCTTGCTATTGGGGATTTTACATTAAGATTAAATATATATGCATGGGATATGAGGTGTGATAAATGAAAGAGAACCAGGAGGTCATCGATTACAAGTGGGGTACCACAGCAAGCAGACTCTAAGATGCAGATTAGCATGGGTGAGGTTAAATTACAAAATACTCTTGGGATAAGCAACTGTGGAAGAAAAGAAAAATTGTGAATAGTGCTGCAAAAAACATATGTGTGCATGTGTCTTTATAGTAGAATGATTTATAATCCTTTGGGTATATACCCAGTAATAGGATTGCTGGGTCAAATGGTATTTCTAGTTCTAGATCCCCATGAGGATCTTTTATGACCCTTTCTAGCCAATTTTGTATTCTATTGTTGCTGTAACAAATTGCCTCAAACCTAGTGATGTCAACAATACAAATTTATTATCTTAGAGTCAGAAGTTCAACACTAGTTTCACCAGGCTAAGATCAAAGTATTGGTAGAACTTAATTCCTTTCTGGACATTTTAGGGGAGACTCTGTTACCCTGCATTTTTCAGATTTAAGAGTCTGCCATATTCCTTAGGTCATGACCTCCTTGTTCCATCTTCAAAGCCAGGAACATTGCACCTCTCTGACGTTGCTTTTATAGTTATATCTCTCACTGACTCTGCTTCTGCCTCCCTCTTTCACTTTTAAGGACCCTTGTGATTACAAGGGGACTGCCTAGATAATGCAGCACACTTTCCCTAGTTAAAGGTCATTTGATTAGCGACCTCAATTCCATCGCCAACCTTAATTTCTCCTTGCCGTGTAATCTAACATATGCAAATGCTCTGGGATTAGGACATGGGGGATTATTATTCTGCCTACCACGAAAGGTAACCACTATTTTGATTTCTAGCATCATAAATTAGTTTTGTCCTTGAATTTGATAAATGAAATCTTATGTGTTGTTCTTTTGTCTGTCTTCTTTCACTGACATATTTTTGGGTCTTATCTTTATTATCAATAAATTGTTATTTTTATTGCTCTGTAGCATTTCGTTAAATAAGTATACCGTACTTCATTCATCTATCGTGCTGTAAAAGAGCATTTGGTTTGTTTATAGAGTGTGACTATTATGAAAAAATCTGCAAACATTGTTTACACAGTGTTGTGTGGCCACCTGAACTCCTTTCTACCAGGTATATACTGAGGAGTGGAAGTATTCAGCTATGAATTAGGCATCTGCTTTTAGGTTTAGTGGAAACTGACATCTCATTTTCCAAAGTGGTTTTACCATCTTATAATTCTACCAGCAATGTGAGAGAGTACCAGGTACTCCTCATCCTAGCCCACACTTCATGTTGTCTGTCGTTTTCACATTAATCATGATGGCTGTTCAGACGTATCTCTCTGATTGCAATGAGATCGCCTTGTGATTTAATTTGCTTTTCTCTGATAGCCAATGACATTAAATGCCTTTTAACATCTATTGGCTATTCGCATATCTTTTTTGTGTGTAGTGTCTATTTGAGTCATTTTTTAATTGAATTTTTAGTCGGATTTTTTATTTATAGAAGTTTGTTATATAACCTAAATATAAATCCTTCTCAGATATAGGTATTTCAAGTAGTTACTTCCAGTCTGTGACTTGTGATTTTACTTTGTTAATAACGTTATTTAAGAAACAGAAGTTTTTAATCTTAAAAATATTCTTTTAAGGGCCGGGCGCGGTGGCTCAAGCCTGTAATCCCAGCACTTTGGGGGGCCGAGACGGGCGGATCACGAGGTCAGGAGATCGAGACCATCCTGGCTAATACGGTGAAACCCCGTCTCTAATAGAAAATACAAAAAACTAGCCGGGCGACGAGGCGGGCGCCTGTAGTCCCAGCTACTCCGGAGGCTGAGACAAGAGAATGGCGTGAACTCGGGAGGCGGAGCTTGCAGTGAGCTGAGATCCGGCCACTGCACTCCAGCCCGGGCGGCAGAGCAAGACTCCGTCTCAAAAAAAATAAATAAATAAAATAAATATTATTTTAAAATTTCATTTTATTGTTAGGGCTTTTTGAGTCCATTTTAGACAATTCCACCTATAGAGCACTTATTTTAACATACCCTACATTTTCTAAAACACCAACTCTTTCACATTTAGGCCCATAAATTATCTCAAACCCATTTTTGTACATGATATGAGGCAGAGGTCAAGGTTTATCTTTTCCCTATAGATGTCTAATTTTTCAAATTCTAGTTGTTGAAAAGACCACATTTTTCAAATTAAATGCAGTGGCATTTTCTTAAAAATAAATCAAATGATTAGTAGGTATGAGTAAATAGTTGTTTAATTTTTACTTTTGAGATAACGTGATTGATTAATTTATAACATCAACCATGTTAATCTTTTGCTTGAGTTCGGACCCTGATTCGAACCATGAAATGATTAATAATTCCAGTAAGATGTTTTCCCAGTGATGGTATACATTCAGACCCAATCATTTCATATTTATGGAGCCCATGGAAATATGAAGTTGGGTTCCTTTCTGCAGTATCTTCTACATATTTCAATAGCTTGAGCTTATACTTTCATATTATTATGAGATAAATTCCTTAGTAAGAAAAAAGTGACAAATACTAAAACATTTACTCAGTGCTTATTGTATGTTAAACACATGATATTCATGATTCATGTTTGACCAGGGCTTCTTTCAGCATGACATGAGTACACATGAGCAATTAATAGTCATTGTTTCATGCACTTGTTTAAGAAATCCTAGAGGCAATATTATTCCCTATTTTATAGATGAATGATAAGTCTCAGGAGGATAAAGTTACTTTCCTAAGTTTATGAAACGTTAAATGTAAGTAAGCCATGCATTTTAGGCCTACCGTCTTAAAATTTTCATTGTGGAAGAAATCTTAATGTCTATTTTCTTCAACTCACTTTCAGTCATCCATCCCATCCTAGGTGGTCAAAAGGTCTTTCAAAAATATGCTTGAAAAACCTGAGTGGCAAATTTTTCTTTTTTTTTTTTTTTTTGAGGCAGAGTCTTGCTCCGTCGCCCCGACTGGAGTGCGGTGGCACCATCTCCGCTTGCTGCAAACTCCGCCTCCCAGGTTCAAGCAATTCTCCCGCCTCAGCCTCCTGAGTAACTGGGATTGAAGGCATGCCCCACCATGCCCAGCTAATTTTGTATTTTTAGTAGAGATGGGATTTCACCATGTTGGTCAGGCTGGTCTCAAACTCCTGAACTTGTGATCTACGCGCCTTGGCCTCCCAAAGTGCTGGGATTACAGGCATGAGCCACCACACCTGGCCAAATTGTTCATTTTTTAAAATGAAAACACATACACTGGAAATTAAAATTCTGATCTTTGGTTTAAGAAAATTATGAATACTGGCTCCATAAGTATTTACTCTGTGACATTGAGTAAGTTACAGAGCATCCCTGAGTTTCAGATTTCTTACTGACCTTAGTAGAAAAAATGATGTATATCTTATAGGATTATTTTTAAGATCAAATAAGATAGGGCCAACCTCTTACCTTGGAAAGACCATAGCATGTAGTAAATTCTAGGCATATACTACTGTTATTGCTATGTCATCTTTGGGCAGCTCAAACTTTTAAAAATTTTCTGAATTAGAATTCACTTCTCTGCCTGTGGGGCATTCAGAATATGGCACTGTCTTTCTCTGAATTATTTGAAGCCAGACACCCTGTTCCCTCTGAGTCTTTTTGTATCTAGGCTTACCTCCCGTTTCTTTCAACCTTATTTCAAATGTTGTGCTTTTAAGATTGTGAGTTACTTGGGTCAAATATGTGATTTTTTTCCCCACATATCCCTAAAAGTGACTAGCACAAGATAGATAAAAGAACCAAGGAATCAAAGAATGTTTGTTGAATGTATGAATGAATGAATGAATGAATGAATGAATGAATTCCTCATATTCTTTTGGTCATTAATATTTATCATCACAGCATTTCTCCACTTAATTTTTAGGCCAGCATATCTCCATTGTAACATAATTGAATTTTTCATCATTGTAGATAGATTACATAGATGACATCTACCACTCCAATCCCTTAAACATCTTATAAGTATTGTTATATATATTATTGTTATACATATTTTAAATATGTGTATTATCTCAGTCCTCACAGTATCTCAATTATATTAGATATCATTACTTTCATCTTAATGAAAAATAGACTGGTATTTAGAAAGGTTAAGTATTATAAGTGGGATATGAATTCAGGATTGTAATTTTTTTATGCCATGTTTGAGCCTTTCTTGTTGATGTTGTTGTTGTTTTTATTTCAATACGTTTTGGGGGAACAGGTGGTATTTGGTTACATGAATATGTTCTTTAGTGGTAATTTCTGAGATTTTTAGTGTACGCAACACCAGAGCAGTTCCACTGTACCCAATGTGTAGTCTTTTATCCCTCACACCCCTCCCACCCTTTCCCTCGAGTCCCCAACCTTTATTGTATCAGCCTTATGACTTTGCATCCTCATAGCTTAGCTCCCAGTTATTAGTGGGAACATACGATGTTTGGTTTTCCATTCCTGAGTTACTATATGTAATTTCATAGTTCAGTTTCTTAAACATACAGCATTACTAACTCAAAGATGAGTAGCTCCTAAGAAAGTAATTCTGGCCACTTGCCTTATGATTACAATGGAAAATTGTTCTGTTCTCTTAATTTCTCAGTTATTTTCTGGTATTTCTTCTCTTTTCTCATGTCACTCTCCTAACAAGGCCATCTCCACCCTTGGTAGGTTGTTATTAGAAACATTTCTGCATATTAACTTGAATTAAGTTACCTTTACACATAAAACACCATGTGAGTGGCAGGTCCTTCAACACACCTGGACACATGAGATACATCTCATCTCTACTAGTTTATGTGGCATAATGGCATCTCACTATGCTTCTTGATCCTTCTTTTTCCCTCCCTGGATGCTGAACATCAACTGAGGCAGAACTTTCAAGACTGTCTTTGTTCCACTTCTGAAAAGTATTATTGGCATAATCTCAAAAAGAAGTCACATGTATTATTACAATTTTTAGTTGGATAATGCCAGAATAACTCTTCAAAGGAGGCAGACATATGATGAGGTGCAGTAGAGTAGGTTGGAAAAGGTACTAAATCCAGACTAAACCTTCCTGTCATTCAGAACTCCTGGTTATGTCCTGTCATCTCCCAGTCTCAGATTTCATATTTCCAAAATGAAAGTGAAGATCAAATGCAGCAAATAATGTGAAAGTACTCTGTTTTTAAAGATCATGGCAAAAAGCAAGTATTATGAGAGGTCAGAAAATATATGGTGGTATTTTGGTAGATCCTCATTCAATTTCTTCAATAGAATCAAGATTATTACTTTTTACTTAATTTATCTTCATTCATTAGTTTATTCAAAAATGTTACTCAATATTAATCAAACTATCAAAATTATAATTAATACACAAAAATTAATCATTCCATGAATAAATGTAACAAAGAGAAAATATAATTAAAGTAATAATTGGAAGTATAACTGTGATATGAGCACCAAAAGATATAATAATAAATACAACAAGAAAAAAAGCAGAATCTCTAAAATAATTGTAGCTGGCCGAGCACAGTGGCTCACATCTGTAATCCCAGGACTTTGGGAGGCCGAGGCGCACGAATCACAAGGTCAGTAGTTCTAGAGCAGCCTGGCCAACATGGTGAAACTTCATCTCTACTGAAAATACAAAAAATTAACTTGGTGTAGCGTTGGGCACCTGTAATGCCAGCTACTTGGGAGGCTGAGGCAGGAGAATCACTTAAACCCGGGAGGCGGAGTTTTCAGTGAGCCAAGATAGCTCCACTGTACTCCAGTCACAGCAACAGAGTGTGACTCCATCTCAAAAAAAAATACGTAAAAATAAAAAAAAAAATACATATATAGAAGAAAAACTCAAAAAAGGTAAGAAAAAAAGGCTTGAATGGAAAGACATATTTTAAAGCTTTTGAATTTTTCTTAAGTTCTAGAAATATATGCATTTCTGCTACAGATTCCAAATAATTTTTGGAGGAATCTTAATAGAATTACTCTAAAGTTCATCTGGAAGATGTAAGTATTCTTTTTAAGAATAATGTAATCAGTACTGCATAATTTTCCAGATGAACTTTAGAATAATGTTATTAAGATTATCCCCAAATTTATTTGGAATATATAATAGACATGCATACATGTAACAAACCTGCATGAAAGTTCAAAAACTTAACATAAAAGTTCAGAAAAAGAAAATTTAGAGGAGTTACCTCCCATGTGTATTAAGGATATTTCAGAGCTACAATAAGTAAAATGTGTTCCTTTATTAGGATATAGACAGAGAGACATAAATAAATTTAGAACTTACAAAAGTAGACACTAGTGTGTACTGAGATTTAAAAATTTCAAAAGGTAGTTAAATCATTGGCTTGAAAAAATAAAATGAAATAGTCAATAAATGATGATCATCATGCTTTCAATTTGAGAGAAAAAAAAATCAGCCTAGATTCTCATCTCATTCTGACACTAAATGTATTTCCAATAGATCATTCACTGAGTTGATTTCTTGGGTTTCATTTTATTATGTTGTATTTTATTGTAATTTAAATAATATATCTTGAACCAAGCTCTAACCCTATCTCACCAGCCCTCATCAAACTCAGATAGAAACCCAATGGGTATTAGGCTAGGCAACCCTCCCAAATGTCAAACACTATGCTAAAATCCTTCTCATCTCATTCCTGATTATTACAGTGACTTTCTTTGTGGATCAGGTTCTCCATGTCTTGCTCTTTCTCCTGTTAGAATTGAAGTGTAGCACAATACACCCCCACCCAAAGTATGCCACGTTTTAAGGATTATTTTGAGCTGAAGCCCATTGAGAGGAAGCAGATACAAGAAAAACTCTCTGCTCTTCCCTTATTTGCCTAAAAGCAGGACATACATTTATAAAGGTTTCCTTCCTAACTCTCTATCATGAAAAACAAAGACTGATCCCTGGAGAGTACCTATCTTAGACCCTTATCAGCCTGGAGACGGCACCAGCAGAAGCTACTATACTTTAACAAACTGTATTGATTTATTTTTATCTACCTTGGTTTCCCATGTATTTGTTTCCTCACAATTTGCTGCCCCTAGAGACTCAAGATCCTTTACCTTTGTCTTTTCATTTCTCTAAAAATGCATTGTTCTTTGTTTAAAATACTATATATGCCAGAGTTCTAAGTCACTTCTTTAAGAGTTACTATTTTCCTGAGTTTTCTCTTAGATACAAATACATGTTAATAAACTTCTGTTTGTTTTTTTCTCTTGATAATGTGGTGGTGGTGTGCAGGGGTCCCAGCTAAGAACTCAGAAGAGTAGAAGAAAAAAATGTTTTTTTCCTTCTCTATAAGAAGGAAAGTCAAGGCAAATCCACTGCTGCACTAGATGTGCCCAGACATATTTAAGTTCCAGCAGTTGATATAATTTTCATTCTTAAAACGGTCTTGGATACATGCATTGCTATGACAAGCCTCGCCATAAGCTGACCCACTTATATCCTCTCCTCAGAGTCTCCACACGAGTCTTTTGTGAATAATAATCAATCCTTAGCTGATTTGTTGAAATAAGCAACCCTTGCATATATATTCTGTAACCCACTCAATTCACTCATGGATCTTTCCCATATGAAGTTCAATCTGTTTCTGTTATTACTTTAAACAATTAACTTATCCCTTTAGGCATTCTCACCATCTATTCCACGTGTTGGTGATGTTTTTTCTGTCAAAGACTGAGAAGTAAATATTTTAGACTTGGTGTGTCATAGGGTCTCGGCTTCAACTACCATATTCTGCTATTGTAGCACCATAAATTATACATAAATAAATTAGTGTTTCAATAAAACTTTACTACTAAAGTAGGCAATGGGCCAATCCATTACTAACCACAGATTTTATATGTTCTGAGTACTTTTACTTGATTAAAAATTCTAAAAACATTTCCAAAATATTACTCATTTCACTGCTTAAAAGCAAACAAATAAACAAGTTAGTCAGTAATTATTGATAGTTATTAACTTTTCTTATAAAGAATTTACTTGTTTGTTCATAATTTGGCTATATCTTTGGGACAATACTCTTCTTTAGAAGTTAAATAACACATGTTATCATTTTAACAAAAATAGATTATTTAGAAAGATGGTCAGTTGAAATAGAGTGTTAAATGACTGCATTTTCCTACGAAAAACACATGGTTCAACCTTTACAACCAGACAGAAATGGTCAATACCAATACCTACTTTTTAATTCTAAGTAGGCTGGAAGCTAGAAATTATTGTTGTACCCGCATAGATTTTGGATTCAGAATGATTGGTATTAGAATCTCAAATCTTATGTTTGCTAACTGTATACATTTGAGAAAAACAGCCAATTTATCTTTTTTTTGAATTTATAAAATAGATTTAATACTACCTAGCTTAGCAGATGGCCTTATATGTTAAACGAGATTTACATTTGCAATACCAGTACATAATAAGTGATCAACAAAGCTTAGGCATTATTATTGGACAATAATCCTAACTTTTAATATGTAAGCAAACTTTCTACCTAAACTAAAGTTTCATAGAAGTATAATCAAAACTTTCATAATTAAACTATCCATTTTCACTTTTAATAATATAATTGTTCGTATTATTTTGGCATCTTTAACGTTTATTTCGTATTTACCCAACTAGAGGGATCCTTGCAAACTGGTGCTTTCACTACTTTTTTATATGCTACTGGGTTAAACCTGAAACTATTACCTGACCTAACAGTAAATCAATGTTTATTTCTGCCTCTAAGGCCATTATGACACCCTTCTATAAGCCTACCGCACCATACCAGGTATCTATACTATCAGAAATCAAGAATTAAAGTTGTGGGATACTTCATATCTGGCAACACTTCTTCAACAACTCAACTGATAGATTCAAGATTTCAGTTTCTTCATGATTAAAAATGGAACTAACTCTACCTTCTCTAATTAACCAACAGATCTAAAATAGTTTAATAAAAATAGTAATATAAAGAAGTTATACATTGTTGTTTTTTGTCATTATTAGAGAACATATATTTACAGTAAGATTATAATTTATCCACTTTTAAAGCAACGTCAGCATATGACTCCAGAGATGGAAGAAGATCATCAAAGTGAGTTAACAGAAGATAAATTTCAGCTAATAATAAGTAGGAATTTTTAAACAATTGAAATGTTCTAAAAGAAATACACTTATTGAGATGCAGTGAGATCTGTGCTGCATTAAACGTTTACATCAAAGTTGTTGACTACTTCTAGGAGATTCATATGAGACACATCAATATTTCAACTTTTAAGTCTATTGCAACTCTAAAAATCAACTATTGAAAAGACTAAGAGAAGACAAATAGAAGGTTAAAAAACTAAGTAAATGACAGAGAACTTCTCTTTCTGACGAAGGTGGTGTATCTAGGATTGAACATCCTCCCACTGTAAAAATGACAACACTAGAAAAGTATGGCATTAGGCTGAGGAGGAGTGTGTCCCCTGAAACAAGGGGAGCAGATTAAGTGAGCCTTATGATTAGCTTTCTACTTGGACACACTTTGTGGTTAGCAGGTGCATGAAGCCGGTGGGGAAGCAGTGTCACAAAATGAGTTGAGAAAACTCATGGGACAAGATGTACATCATAGACAAGGAAGACTGAAGTGGTTAGAACTTGTAAAGCAAAATACAAAAGAAGAGGAGGATCAGCGTAAAGAAAAAATACTTCAGAAATCTGCATGCGGGTTTCATTGTCTTTTGCTGAATAGCAAGATATGCATGCAGAAGGCGAAACTCCAGGAGAAGAATGAATGGGGAGGCAGAGATGGGCTGTGAGGTGAACAGTTCCTGGAGCTTACAAAGGATGAAAGACAGTCAAGTTCTGATTTGTTGAAATAAAGAAAATATATTGAACACACAGACATTCGATGGATAACAAAGATAGAAAACACATTAGTAATAGGGCTAAAATAGTCCTGGAATAAAAGTCTACTTTATGCCCAAATTCAAAATTCTTAAAATAAAATGATTCCAGGTAAATATGTTCCATGAGTAATTTAATGGGCTGAAGCACAAAGTCCAATACGCTTCAAAAGAATACTACATATAATTGTCAAAACTTGGAAACCACCAAGATTTTCTTAGTATGTGAATGGATAAATAAACTGTGTTACTTCCAGACAACAGAATATTATTCAGGGTTAAATAGAAGTAAGCTACTAAGTCATGAAAAGACATGATGGAGAAAAATTAAATGCACCAATTAAAAGACACTAATCTGAAAAGGTTGGACAGTGTATGATTTCAAGTACATACATTTTGGAAAAGGTAAAACTATGGAGACAGTAAAAAAGATAAGATCAGTGGTTGCGGTAGGTTGTGAGGGAGAGAGGAATGAGTAAAACAAACATCGGGTATCTTTAGGGCAGTAAAACTATTTTGTATGATACTATAAAAGTGGAAATATGTCATTACACATTTTTCAAAACTCATATAATGAGCAATACCAACAGTGAGCCCTAAAGTACAAACTATGAACTTTGAGTAATAAAGATGTGTCAATCTAGGTTCGTTGATTATAATAAATATACCCTCTGATGGAGGATGGTAAAATGGTGGCGGCTACATATGTGTGAGGAAAGGGTTATATGGGATGTCTTTGTATACCTTCCTCGCAATTTTACTGTGTATCTACAATTGCTCTAAAAAAAACAAATTCTTGGGCCGGGCGCGGTGGCTCAAGCCTGTAATCCCAGCACTTTGGGAGGCCGAGATGGGCGGATCACAAGGTCAGGAGATCGAGACCATCCTGGCTAACACGGTGAAACCCCGTCTCTACTAAAAAACATACAAAAAACTAGCCGGGCGAGGTGGCGGGTGCTTGTAGTCCCCGCTACTCGGGAGGCTGAGGCAGGAGAATGGCGTAAATCCGGGAGGCGGAGCTTGCAGTGAGCTGGGATCCGGCCACTGCACTCCAGCCTGGGCAACAGAGCGAGACTTCGTCTCAAAAAAAATAAAAATAAAAATAAAAATAAAATAAAAATAAAAATTCTTTTCAAGACAACAGTATAAAAAATCCAGCATTTTGTGATCTGAAGTTGACAGTGTAAAGCATCCCATGAAAAATTATCCTGCCAAGAACAGTGTCAAACTTAAATAATGAGACTCAGAAAATATGATTAAGTATAGAGTTTATTTGAGGGCAAATCTTGAGGGTAGCTGCCTGGGAAGCACCAACCCCAAATGAATGAGGTCAGTGCTCCAAAGTGGAAAGTTAAGGCTTCACCTATGTAGACAAAGACAGAAAAATTTTTGTAGAATTACATTTTTTATTCAAGACCGGTACATACATTGCAGTGATTTGATTGGTTACAGATGGCTACATTCCAAAAAACATTAATTGATCATTCTGGAGGAGAGATAGTGATCTGAGAGAGTCTTCTATGTGGTCTTCCTAATTATTTACAGGAAAAATTGAGAACTTGTAGCTGCATGTCACATGACCTGGTTATGTCAGTTTACATAGCCACATTCCTTTCAAGACTGAAAATAAGCTAAAACTTCAACAGCTTTAAGTTTGAATTATTCAATCTCACAGCAGGAAAATGTGACACATAAGCTGGAAATAAATCAGTAAATGAAAACAAAGCTGTGAGTAAACAAAATGATTGAATTAGCAGATAAGGATTTTAAAACAGCTATTGTAAATCTGTTCAACATTTGCAAGGATTTCAAGGACAATGTGAACACAATGATGAAGGAAATATAAGATATGAGAAAAGGACCAAATGTGAATTCTCCAGATGAAAAATACAGTATCAGAAAAGTAAATCTATGGATGGGATTAAAGCAGATTAAATACCACTAGGGACAGAAAAGATCAGAGAACTTGAATTCAAGGATCAGAAACCGTCTAAGCTTAAGAAAGCATGTTGTCTTCATATGTTCATCTTGCTGTAACAGGATACTCAAGAATGGGTAATTTATAAATATCAGAAATGTATTTCTTACTGTTCTGGAAGCTGGGAAGACCAAAATCAAGGTACCAGCAGGGTCCAGTCTGCAGAGGGATGCCCTCTGCTTTAAGATGACATGTTATTGCTGTGCCCTCTAGAGATAACAAATGCTGTGTCCTCACACAGTGCAAGGAGGAAGGGAAAAGGGGCTGAACCAAGTACCCTCACATGTTTTATATAAGGGCATTAATCCCACTCATGAGTCAGAAGACCTCAAGGGTAAGTCACCTCGTAGAAGGCTCCACCTTATAAAACCATACCAATGAGGATTAAGTTGCATCACAAATTTTGGGAGGGACACATTCAAACCATAGCTCACATGGAGAAAAAAGTTATTGAAAATATAAACAGTGTCAACGTGACCTGTTGGAGTATATCAAGCAGCCTCTTATACAAGTCTTCAAGTAAGAGAAGAGAAAGTTGCAGAAAAAGTATTTGAAGAAATAATGGCTGAAAATTCTCAACATATTAGGAAAAATATAAATCGATATATCCAAGATGCTCAACAAGACTTAAGAATGCTAAACACAAAGAAAATCACACAAAGGCATGTAATAATCACTTTTCTGAAAGCCACAGATGAAAAGAAAATTCTTAAAATCAACCAGAGGGAGCAAAACAATTGCATAGAAAATGACAATGCCCAGAGATTTCTTACCTAAAGACTTAGAGTCTAAACTACAATGAAGCAACTTCTTTGAAGTATTGATTTTATATATATTAATATAACATATTTATCATGTCTTCTCTGGGTATTGAATTCTTATGATAGATAGATAGATAGAATTCTTACTGTCTCTTTATCTGAGACAGAGAGAGAGAGAGAGAAAGAATTCAATACCCAGAGAAGGCATCTTTGAAAATAAAAGTGAAATTTTTTTTAAATAATGAAAGGTGAGAACATTTTGTCATCAGCTAATGTGATCCAAAAGAAATACTTAACATTTTTTTAGACAAAAGGAAAATGATATGACAAAACATGGGTCCACACAAAAGAATGAAGCTTCCCAGAAATAGCACATTAATGGGTAAATATTAGAAACACACAAACTTGGGTTCTGTTTTCTAGTAATGGTAGAGTACCTTATATAAGACTAAATGTCCAAATGGTAAGAGAGGGAAAAACTGGGGGAAAAATGGTTGTAGTTTTAAGACAATAGAAAGTAGTCAAAAGCAGACATAAACTGGACAAGATTTGTCTCTTGAAGAAAAAAAAATACCTTAAAAGATAGAGGAAAGAAAGAGGAAAAATGAGACATTATTTATAAGACCACAAAAAAGAATAATGAAAGCTGGCATTTCATCATACAAAAAAGAGGCTAAAAGATAATGAAATGACATCTTAAAATGCTGAGAGAAAAACAAAAACCACTGTCAGCCTATCATTCCACACAGAGCAAAAATATATTTCAAAAATGAAGACAAAATAAAGACATTTTGAGATAGACAAACAAAAAAATCTTGTAGTAGTAGATACAGACTACAAGAAATACTGAAATTATTTAGGCTTAAGGGATATGAAGTTACAAGGAAATGGAGATCTATAATATGAAAAGAGTAGCTCTAGAAATAGTAAACATGTAAGTCCATGTAAAAGTGCTTGCTACTTAATTTCTTTTAAAGTTAATTGACTAAAGTGCGAAACAACGTATGGCAAGACTAGCAAAGGGATGAAAGAGGTAATAGATTTATTCTACTATAATATTATTATATGTAAAGTCACATATAAATAAAGTTACAATGTCATAAGTGAAAATGCATATATAATATCAAAGAAAATACAAGGTATACATATATACACACACTTATCTCTCTCTGTATACATGAGGCCAAAAGAGCAGAGAGAGTACACGTTTAAAAATATATAGTGGTTTCCAGGTACTGGCAGTGGGGGTGGAAAATGGCATTGTTTTAAGAGTAGAGACTTTTAGCTTAAGATGAAGAGAGTTCCAGAAGATGGACGGGCATAATGGCTGCATAACAATGTGAGTGTACTTGGTACCACTCAACTGTACAATTAAAATGGTTAAATTATATGTAATACACACATATGTACATTTAAAATGGGAAGCTAAAAGGGTAAAATAGAAAACAAACAGCAAAATGCTATATTTAAACATGAGCCTAGTAATTTAATTTATAGCTCTATGGTGCAACACATACATTCTATATAAGAAGACAGAAGCACTGCAAGACAATGAATGGAATATATATTTTTGCAAAAATAAGCATATGAAAGCTGATGTGACTTGGTTACTATCAGGACAAAACAAAATGCAAGAAAATAATTATTAGCAGAGATAAAGTAAATCACTTCACCATGGTAGATGTCAATTAATCAAAATTGCAAAATTGTAAATATTAAATTAATGAAAGAATTTTTATAGAAATATGGGAGAAATACATTAAAACTTAGTCATAATTGGAGAATTCAGTACTTTTACTTTTGTAATTAACAGGAAAAGTAGAGAAAGGATTACAGAAGATTGGAACTACAGTATAAACCAATCTATTTTGACTGACAACTAAACAATACTTATTCAAAAACTGCAGGACAAACACTTTTCTCAAATGTCCTTGAAATAGTCACTACAGTAGACTCAATGTTGAGGCATAAAACAAGTATTCATGGATTTCAAAACATACTCTGTTTCCTGAAGACAACAGGATAAAATTATTTAAAAAAAGTAAATAAAATATCTAGAAAATCTATAAATATTTCAAATTGGGCAGCTCATTTCTAAATACCTATATGTCAAAGAAGAAATCACAAGAAAAATAATAAATATTTTTCGCTGAATGGTAACATATCAAAAGTTGTGGGATACAGCTAAAGTGTAATGGGAAACATACACTTTTAAGTACCACTGTTACAAAGGAGAAAGGCTTCAACACATTATCTAATTTTCCAAATTAAGAATCTAGAAAAAGAAAAACTGAAAGCATGTGCAAGACAGTAAATATTGAAGATAAAAGAGAAAGACAATGAAATTGAAAACAAACTACAAATTCACAAAGACTAAAATAGATTGTTTAAAAAATTAATAAAATTAGAAAGCCCTACTTTGACGAGGCCAATTAATTTGATGAATCAATCAAGACTTCAAACACTAACAATAAACAATTTTTTCTTTATATAAAATACTTTTTTGCCTTTTTTATTTATATAGATAAACATAATTAATAATTAAAATGTATGTCATAAAGTGCCAGGTACAGATAGATTCATTATTTATTTCTATCAATCATTGCATGAAAAATAATGCAAAAATTACATAAATCATTTTCTAAAATAGAGAATTGCTTTATGAGATCACTTTAAACTTAAGAACAAAATTAGACGTTAAATACACAAATAAATTATAGACCAATATCCATCCTTAATATGGATGTAAAAATACTTATCAAAATGTCAAACCTACCTAGGAAAATATTTTTTAAAAGATAAAACAGCGTGACCAACTGTGTTTTTTCTAAGGAATGTAAGTTTGGTTCAATGTTAAAAAATAAATAAAGAAACAGATTGGTGGGGGCAGAACCAAGATGGCTGACTAGAAGCAGTGGTAATCAGAGGTTCCCATGGAAAAGATCCAAAGCGGTGCAAATCCTGCACTGGCAACCAAGGCATCCAGGTTCTGTCATTAGTACTGACTAGGCAGCTGGTGTGACCCATGGAAAGGAAGGAAGAGAAGTGTGGGGCAGTGGCCCACCTGAGAGCCACACAGGGCTGGGGAACCCCTACCCTTAGCCAAGCGAGGTGGTGAGTGAGCCTGCTACCCAGCCTGGGATACTGCTTTTTTCACAGAACTATGCAACCCACGGATTGAAATATCCCACTTGTGAGCCCATGCCACCAGGGTCTTGGGTCCCAATTAGGAAGCCACGCAGATTCTAACTCGGGTAGAATCAGCCTAAGCCATGTTCCCAAGGAGAGGTGAGACCATCACCACTGCTGCATCTGCCTGCTGTCTAAGCCATCTGAGCTCTTTGCAGGAGGGACAGCAGCCAACACTGCAGCTGCAGGACCTCCCTGCAGGGATTCCAACTCCATCCAGGGGCTCTGGAACAAAAACTCTGATCTCCCTGGGCCTGAGTCCCTATTGGGAGGAGTGGATGTAGTCTCCATGGACCAGCAGACTTAGTGTTTCCTCCTGCTAGCTCTGAGGATTCCAGGCAGCCCAGATGAGTGGATTGCCCCCGAAGCGCAGCACACCCCCTCCACTAAGGAACAGCCAAAGTGCTTCATTAAAAGAGTCCTGCTTCCTGTGCCACCCATTCAGGTGAGACCCCCCAACAACAGGGGTTGTCAGACATCTGTTACAGGAGCATCCCTATTGGCATCAACTCAGTGCCCCTCAAGCTCAGAGATCCCAGAGAAAAGAGCAGGCATCCATCTTTACTGTTCCCTAGCCTCCTTGAGTGACATCTCCAGGCGCAGGAGCAACCAGATGAATAGGGCCTGAAGTGAACCCCCAGCAAACCGCAACAACTCTACAGGAGAGGGACCTGACTTTTGAAAGAAAAACAAACAAACAGAAAGCAACAAAAACAGCATCGATGAAAAAAGTACCCACAAAAATCTCATCCAAGGGTTAGCAGCATCAAAGATCAAAACTAGACAAACTCATGAAGATGAGAAAGAATCAACGAAAAAACGCCGAAAACCCAAAAGGCCAGAGTGTCTCTTCTCCAAATGATCACAACACCTGTCCAGTAGGGGTACAGAACTGGATGGAGGGTGAGATGGGCGAATTGACAGAAGCAGGCTACAGAAGGCAGGGAATAACAAACTTTGCTGAGGTAAAGGAACATGTTCTAAACTAATGCAAAGAAACTAAGAACATTGAGGAAATGTTAGACGAGCTGCTAACTAGACTAACCAGTTTAGAGAGGAATATTAATGACCTGATGGAGCTGAAAAGTATAGCATGAAAACTTTGTAAAGTGTACACAAGTATCGATAGCCAAATCGATTAAAATGAAGAAAGAGTATTAGAGATGGAAGACTAACTTGTTGAAACAATGCAGGCAGACAAGATTAGATAAAAAATAATGAAAAGGAACAAATAAAATCTCCAAGAAATGTGGGACTATGTAAAAAGACCCAACCTATGACTGATTGGAGTACCTGAAAGGGATGGAGAAAATGCAACCAACTTGGAAAACACACTTCAGGATATTATCCAGGAGAACTTGCCCAATCTAGCAAGATGGGCCAACATTCAAATTCAGGAAATATAGAGAACCCCACTAAGATACTGCACGAGAGGATCAACCCCAAGACACATAATCATCAGATTCACTAAGGTTGAAATGAAGGAAAAAATGTTAAGGGTAGACAGAAAGAAAGACCAGTTCACCTACAAAGGGAAGCCCATCAGACTAACAGCAGATCTCTCAGCAGAAACCTTACAAGTCAGAAGAAAGTGGGGGCCAATATTCAACATTCTTAAAGAAAAGAATTTTCAACCCAGAATTTCATATCCAGCCAAACTAAGCTTCATAAGTGAAGGAGAAAGAAAATTCTTTTCAGATAAGCAAATGCTGAGGGAATTCATTACTACCAGGCCTGCCTTGCAAAAGTTCATGAAAGAAGCACTAAATGTGGAAAGGAAAAACCAGTACCAGCCACTGCAAAATACACAAAACTATAAAGACCAATGACACTATGAAGGAATAACATTAACAAGTGTGCAAAATAACCAGCTAGCATCATGATGACAGGAACAAATTCACACATAACAATATTAACCTTAAATGTAAATGGGTTAAATGCCCCAATTAAGAGACACAGACCGGCAAATTGTATAAAGAGTCAAGACCCATCAGTGTGCTGTATTTAAGAGACACATCTCACGTGTAGAGACACACATAGGCTTAAAATAAAGGGACAGAGGAGAATTTGTCAAGCAAATAGAAAGCAGAAGAAAATAGGGGTTGCAATCCTAGTCTCTGACAAAACATACTTTAAACCAACAAAGATCAAAAAAGACAAAGAAAAGCGTTACATAATGGTAAAGGCATCAATTCAACAAGAAGAGCTAACTATCCTAAATACATATGCACCCAATACAGGAGCACCCAGATTCATAAAACAAGTTCTTAGAGACCTACAAAGAGACTTATACTCCTACTAGATAATAGTGGGATACTTTACCACCCCACTGTCAATATTAGACAGATAAATGAGGCAGAAAATTAACAAGGATATTCAGGACTTGAACTCAGCTCTGGATCAAGTGGACCTAATAGAGATCTGAAGAACTCTCCACTCCAAACATAAAATATACATTTTTCTAAGTACCACATGGCACTTACTCTAAAATCAATCAGAAAATTTGAAGTAAAACACTCCTTAGCAAATGCAAAAGAACTGAAATCATAACAGAGTCTCTCAGACTACAGTGCAATCAAACTAGAACTCAGGATTAAGAAACTCACTCAAAACCACACAAATTCATGGAAATTGAACAACCTTCTCCTGAATGACTCCTGGGTAAATAATGAAAAAAACAGAAATTAAGAAGTTCTTTGAAACCAATGAGAACAAAAAGATAATGTATTGGAATCTCTGAGATGCAGCTAAAGCAGTGTTAAGAGGGAAATTTATAGCACTAAATGCTCATGTCAGAAAGCTAGAAAGATCTCAAATCAACACCCTAATACCAAAACTAAAAGAACTAGAGAAGCAAGAGCAAACAAATTCAAAATCTAGCAGAAGACAAGAAATAACTAAGATTAGAGCAGAACTGGAGGAGATAGAGACACAATAAAACCCTTCAAAAAAATCAATGAATCTAGGAGTTCGTTTTTGAAAAAAGTAACAAAATAGATAGACTGCTTGCAAGAACAATAAAGAAGAAAAAAGAGAAGAATAAAATATACACAATAAAAAAATGATAAAGGGGCTATCACCCACCACTGACCTCACAGAAATACAAACTACCATTGGGGAATACTATAAACACATCTACACAAATAAACTAGAAAATCTAGAAGAAATAGGTAAATTCCTGGACACACACACCCTCCCAAGTCTAAATATTGTGCTATTCTATTGAATACGACAATAACAAGTTCTGAAATTGAGGCAGGAATAAATAGCTTACCAACCAAAATATGCCCAGGACCAGATGGATTCACAGTCAAATTCTACCAGAGGTACAAAGAGGAGCTGGTACCATTCCTTCAGAAAATATTCCAAACCATTGAAAAGGAGGGACTCCTCCTTAACTCGTTTTATGAGGCTAGCTTCATCCTGAAACCAAAACCTGGCAGAGACACAACAAAAAAAGAGAACTTCAGGCCAATATCCCTGATGAATTTTGATGCAGAAATCCTCAATAAAATACAGGCAAACTGAATCCAGCAGCACATCGAAAAGCTTATCCACCATGATCAAGTTGGTTTCATCCCTGGGATGCAAGACTGGCTCAACATGTGCAAATCAATAAATGTAATCCATCACATAAACAGAACCAATGAGAATAACCACATGATTGTCTCAATAGATGCCAAAAAGGTCTTTGATAAAATTCAGCACAGCTTCATCCTAAAAACTCTCAATAAACTAGTTATTGATGGAATGTATCTCAAAATAATAAGAGCTATTTACGAAAAACCCATAGTCAATATCATACTGAATGGGCAAAAGTGAGAAGCATTCCCTTTGGGAACTGGCACAACACAAGGATGCCCTCTCTCAACACTCTTATTCAACATAGTATTGGAAGTTTTGGCCAGGACAATCAGGAAAGAGAAAAAACTGAAGCGTATTCAAACAGGAAGAGAGAAAGTCGAATTGTTTGCAGACGACAAGATACTGTATTTAGAAAACCCCATTGTTTCATCACCAAATCTCCTTATGCTGATAAGCAACTTCAGCAAAGTCTCAGGATACAAAATCAATATGCAAAAATCACAAGTATTCCTATAACCAACAATAGAATAGCAGAGTGACAAATCATGAATCAACTCCCATTTACAATTACCACAAAGAGAATAAAATACCTAGGAATACAGCTAAAAAGGGACATGAAGAATCTCTTCAAGGAGAACTACAAACCACTGCTCATAGAAAGGACACAAACAAATGGAAAAACATCCCGTCCTTGTAGATAGGAAGAATCAATATCATGAAAATGGCCATACTGCCCAAAGTAATTTGTAGATTCAACACTATTCCCATCAAACTACTGTGGACATCCTTCACAGAATTAGAAAAAAGCTACTTTAAAATTCATATGGAACCAAAAAAGAGCCCACATAGCCAGACAATACTAAGCAAAAAGAACAAAGTTGGAGGTATCATGCTACCTAACTTCAAACTATACTACAAGGCTACAGTAACCAAAACAGCATGGTATGGGTACTGGTACCAAACAGACACAGAGACCAATAGAACAGAATAGAGACCTCAAAAATAAGACCACACATGTACAACCATGTGACCTTTGACAACCCTAACAAAAACAAGCAATGGGGAAAGGATTCCCTATTTAATAAATGGTGCTGGGAAAACTGGCTAGCCACATGCAGAAAACTGAAACTAGACCCCTTCCTTACATCTTACACAAAAATTAACTCAAGATAGATTAAAGACATAAATGTGAAACTCCAAACTGTAAAAATACTAGAAGAAAACCTAGGCAATACCATTCAGGACAAAGGCATGGGCATATATTTTGTAATGAAGTTGCCAAAAGCAATGACAATGAAAGCAAAACTTGACAAATGGGATCTAACTAAACTAAAGAGCTCTGCACAGCAAAAGAAACTATCATCAGAACAAACAGAAAACCTACAGAATGGGAGAAAATTCTTACAATCTATCCATCTAACGAAAGTCTTATATCCAGAATTTACAAGGAGCTTAAACAAATTTTCAAGAAACAAACAAACAACCCCATCAAAAAGTGGGTGAAAGATATGAACAGACACTTCTCAAAAGAAGACATTTATGTGGCCAACAAACATGAAAAAAAGCTCAACATCATTGATCATTAGATACATTCACGTCAAAACCACAATGAGATACCATCTGACACCAGTCAGAATGACAATTATTAAAGAGTCAGGAAACAACAGATGCTGGTGAGGCTGGGAGAAATAGAAACACTTTTACACTGCTGGTGGGAATGTAGATTAGTTCAACCATTGTGGAAGACAGTGTTAAAATTCCTCAAAGATCTAGAACCAGAAATACCATTTGACCCAGTGATCTCATTATTGGGTATATACCCAAAGGAATATAAATCATTCTATTATAAAGATACATGCACACGTATATTTATTGCAGCACTATTCACAATAGCAGTGACATGGACCAATCCAAATGCCCATCAATGATAGACTCAATAAAGAAAATATGGTGAATATACACCATGGAATACTATGCAGCCATAAAAAGGAACGAGATCATGTTCTTTGCAGAAACATGGGTTAAGCTGGAAGTCATCATTCTCAGCAAACTAACACAGGAATAGAACTCCAGACATTGCATGTTCTCACATATATCTTAAAAGTGCAAGTTGAACAATGAGAACACATGGACACAGGGAGGAGAAAACACACACTGGGGCTTGTTGTGGGTGGGGGACAAGGGGAGGGAGAGTATTAGGACAAATCGCTAATGCATGTGGGGCTCAAAACCTAGGTGACGTGATGATAGGTGCAGGAAACTACCATGGCACACTTATAGCTACGTAATAAACCTGCATGTTCTGCACATGTATCTTAGAACTTAAAGTTAAAAACTAAATAAAATAATAATAATAATAATAGTATAATTTCTCACACTAAAAGATAAAAACCCAAAAATATACATGTTTATCTTATTTGTGTGCAGAAAATATAATTTGGCAAAATTTGGACACAAGCCATGATGACAGTTTTTACCAAAATAGAAGTGGAAAGCAAATTTCTCACTCTGAGAAAAGGCTGACATGGAAAACAAAGAACTAATATCATAGTGGTCAAATATTGAACACATATTCCCTATGATTGAGAACAAGTCAAAGATATGTTTTTACTGCTTCTATGTAGACTTGTACTGGCTATCTTACATTATGACTTAAAGCGTGAAAAATAAAAAGCACAGAACTTAGAAAACATAGAAGTCATTTTGTTCAGAGAGGAAACTATATTAACAGAAAAATCTTTAAGACTGTTTAAGTTTCTAGAACTTGGGAACAGAAAAATTCTAGAATTAGGCAATTTTGCAGGATATGGGGTCAATATACAAAAATATTATTTATTTAACTTTTAAGTGCAGGGGTACAAGTGCAGGTTTGCTACATAGGTAAACTTGTGTCATGGGGTTTCTTGCGCAGATTATTTCCTCACCCAGGTATTAAGCCTAGTACTCATCGGTTATTTTTTTCTGATCCTCTCCCTCCTTTCACCCTCTACCCTTAAATGGAGCCCAGTGTTTGTTGACCCTTCTTTTTGTCCATGTGTTCTCACCATTTAGCTCACACTTACAAGTGAGAACATGCAGTATTTGGTTTTCTGTTCCTGTGTTAGGTTGGTAAAGATAATGGCCTCCAGTTCTACCCATATCTCTGTAAAACACATGATCTTGATTTTGATTTGCAGTTCTCTTATGATTAGTGATGCTGAGCTTTTTTTCATATGATTGATGGCTACATGTATGTCTTTGGAAAAGTGCCTATTCATGTCCTTTGTCCACTTTTTAATGAAGGCTTTTTTTTTTTCCTATAAATTTGCTTAAGTTCTTATAGATATTAGACCTTTGTCAGATGCATAGTTTGCAAAAGTCCTCTCCCATTCTGTAGGCTGTTTACTCTCTTGATAGTTTCTTTTGCTGTGCAGAAGTTCAATTAGATTCTATTTGTCAAATTTCGCTTGCATTGTACTTGCTTTTGGCATCTTCGTCATGACATCTTTGCCTGTGCTTATGTGCCGAAAGGTGAAAAGTATTCCCATTCACAATTCTCACAAAAAGAATGAAATACCTAGGAATGCAGCTAACTTAGGGAGGTAAAAGATCTCTACAAGGAGAGCTACAAAACACTGCTCAAAGAAATCAGAGCTGACACAAATGGAAAAACATTCCATGCTCATGGATAGGAAGAATTAATATCATTACAATGGCCATACTGCTCAAAGCAAATTACAGATTAAATGCTCTTCCTATTAAACTACCATTGAGACTCTTCACAGAACTAGAAAAAATTACTTTAAAAGTCATATGGATCCAAAAAACAGCCAAGGCAATACTAAAAAAAAAAAAAAAAAAAAAAAAAAAAAAAAAAAAAAAAAAATGCTGGAAGCATTATGCTACCTGACTTCCAACTATACTACAGGGCTACAGTAACCAAAACAGCATGCAACTGGTACACAACTTGACACATAGACCAGTGGAACAGAATAGAGAACCCAGAAATAAGACCACACACTTACAACTATTTGATCTTCAATAAACCTGACAAAAACAAGCAATGGAGAAAGGATTCCTTATTCAGTAAATGGTGTTGGGATAACTGGTTAGCCGTATGTAGAAGATTGAAACTGGACCCATTTCTTACACCATATACAAAAATTGACTCAAGATAGATTAAAGACTTAAATGTAAAACCCAAAATTTTCAAAACTCTGGAATTTTTTTTTTTTTTTTTTGAGATGGAGTCTCTCAGGCTGAAATTCAGTGGCGTGATCTTAGCTTACTACAGCCTCCACCTCCCAGGTTCAAGCAATTCTCCTGCCTTAGCCTCCTGAGTAGCAGGGACTACTAGGCAAGCACCACCACACCCAGCTGATTTTTGTATTTTTAGTAGAGATGGGGTTTCACCGTGTTGGCTAGGATGGTCTTGATCTTCTGACCTCGTGATCCACCTGCCTCAGCCTCCCAAAGTGCTGGGATTACAGGCATGAGGAAAAAATATTTTTAAATGGCAGCAACAAGTAACAAGAGGAAGTGAATTTTAGATTGTTTATGATTAGCCTCAAACTATAAAATAATTAAGATAAATTTAATGAAAACTGTGTAAGACCCCTACATCAAAAACAAAAACACACTGCAGAAAGAAATTAAGAACAATCTAACAAATGTAGAGATATGTCATGACCATTAATTTAAATATTTAATGTTCCTAAGATATCCATTTTTCCTAAACACGACTATATAGATTCAACACCATATTGGTCAAGTTTCTAGCTTTTGTTCATTGTAGAAATCAAGAAGCTTATTATAAAATATATACAGATAAAAGATGTTGAATTGCAAACAAAATCCTAAAGAACCACTGTGGAGGATTTACAGTGACTAATTTCAATATTTACTATAAATTTACAGTAATCAAGATGCTTTTCTATTGGGAATAGATAAATAAATTCATAGAAACACCCTGGAAGTCTAGAATAAATCTGCACATATTTGTACAATTGATTTTTTCAGAATGTCTAGATATTAAAGCCACTTAAGTAAGTCAGTGGGAAAACAATATTTATTTAAATACAATGTTAGAGCAATGGTATATCCATTAGGAAAAAAAATGAACCTTGATCCCTACCTCGCATCATGAACAAAAATTAATTTGAGATAGTTCATAAACCTAAACATTAAACTAAAACTAAAAAAGATTATAAGAGAATATAAGAGAGTTCCTTGATGATCTTGACTAAGCAAAAATTTTCTGGACACCAAAAGTGTTAATTATTTTAAAAAGATACATTACATTCTATTAAATTAAAAATTCTTTGTCTTTAAAAGACATTGTTTTATTTTATATTTTTCTAACTTTTATTTTACGTTCAGGGGTACATGTGCAAGTTTGTTGCATAGTTAAACGCATGTCACAAGGGTTTGTTGTACAGATTATTTTGTCACCCAGGTACTAAGTCTAGTACCCAATAGTGATTTTTCTGCTCCTCTCCCTCCTCCTACACCCCTGCCTCAGGTATACTCAGTTCCTATTGTTCCCCTCTTTGTGTTCATGTGTTCTCATCATTTAGTTCACACTTATAAATAAGAAGATGCAGCTGGTTTTCTATTCCTGTGTTAGTTTGCTAAGGATTGTGGCCTCCAGCTCCATCTATGTTCTTGCAGAGGACATGATCTTGTTCTTTTTTATGGCTGCATAGTATTCTTTTTTTTTTTTTTTTTTTTTTTTGTTGTTGTTGAGACGGAGTCTCGCTCTGTCGCCCAGGCTGGAGTGCAGTGGCCGGATCTCAGCTCACTGCAAGCTCCGCCTCCCGGGTTTACGCCATTCTCCTGCCTCAGCCTCCCAAGTAGCTGGGACTACAGGCGCCCACCACCTCGCCCGGCTAGTTTTTTGCCTTTTTTTTTTAAGTAGAGACGGGGTTTCACTGTGTTAGCCAGGATGGTCTTGATCTCCTGACCTCGTGATCCGCCCGTCTCGGCCTCCCAAAGTGCTGGGATTACAGGCTTGAGCCACCGCGCCCGGCCGGCTGCATAGTATTCTATAGTATAGTATTCTATAGTATTCTATTCTATGGTATATATACCACATTTTCTTTATCCAGTCTATCATTGATGGGCATTCAGGTTGATTCCAAGAGAACAATATTTTAAAAAATGAAAATGCCAGCCATTTCATTGGGATTAAATATTCACTTTAAAATACTTGTATCTAGAATATAAAAATTCCTACAGCTCAATAGTAAAAGATAAATAACTCAATAAAATGAACATGAGATTAAAAAAAAAGAAGAAGTGAAAATATGTTCAACCACACCACTGAGATACCACTATACACCCACTAGAATGACTAAAATCAAAATGACTGGCACTACTAAATGTACATAGTAATATAGAATTACTGAAATTCTGGCTCATTGTAGGTGGGAGTGTAAAATGGTTTCAGCCACTTTGAAAACAATTTTGCAGTTTCATATAAAGTTAAACACACACACACAGTGAATTCAGTCCTTGGCATTTAACCAAAATAGATAAAAATATACATGTGCAAAGCTATTTGTATAAAAATATCCATAGCAGCTTTATTCATAAGAGCAAAAGGCTCATCATAATCCAAATGTGTATCAACCAAAATCACAAATGGTGATATATTTATACAATGGAATAATATGCAGCAATAAAAGAACCAAACTTCTGATACGTATTAAAACATGAATGTACTTCAATAGTATTATACTAAGCTGAAAAAAATACTTTCAGGATACCAAGGAATACATGCTGCATGATGCCATATGCTATGAAGTTGAAGCACAGGCAACACTTTTCTATCATCATAGAGATATATTTTGTGTATTGAGTATGGAATTACACCAAATGGGTATGAGAAAATGTTCTGGGGTGATGTAAAAGGCTTCTGGCTTGACTGGGATAGTGATCACAAGGGAGTTTATCTTTGTCAAAACACACTGTTTTTCACACTTGTTGATTTTAATTAAAATTTGTTAATTATAAAAAAAGAACAAAAAACATTAAAAAAAAAAAAACCTTAAAATTATATTTCCCATTTACCTCCCACAATTTCCCAAATAGATTCTGCCATATTTAACAGGTTAGGAGATTTCTGTCCTTGGTAAACATTCTTAATTCCCAAAGTCCTGTATTTTAGTAACTCAAATATTATATAGTCGACCTAGGCATGTTCCTTGATATGATATTGGATCCTGTTTTGAAAATGTCAGCTATATCATTTTAGGGACAACATTTGACTCTGAATACAGATGGTATTTGATGAAAATGAAGGATTATTTTACCATTTTATTGGGTTTGATAATGGTATTCAGCACTTGTAGAAAATGCTCTACTTTTTATAAATGTATGCTAAAATTAGAGCTAAAATAAAATGATGTTATCTTTATTATGCTTTAGCACATTTAAGTAAGTATCAGGCAAATTAAATATAACAAAAATTTAAAATGATCAAATCTGGAGGATAATTATATTGATGTTGGTTGCACTATCCTGTCAATTTTCTATAGGCATGGGGAAAACTAAATTTAAAAATTAGGCCAGATGAAGTGGCTCACACCAGTAATCCCAGCAAGTTGGGAAGACTAGGCAGCTGGATAGCTTGACCTCATGAGTTCAAGACCAGCCTCCTGAGCAATGTGGTGGAACCCTGTCTCTACAAAAAAATACAAAAATTAGCCAGGTGTGGTGGTGCACACCTGCTTGGGAGGCTGAGATGAGAGGTTCACTTGATCCTGAAGATCGAGGCTGCAGTGAGCCATGATCGTGTCACTGCACTCCAGCCTGGGTGATACAGCCAGATCTTGTTTAAAAAAAAAAATTAAAATTAAATTATTGTCTCTCTTTTACCCTGTTTTACTAATTATTGGATGTCCTTTAGATGCTTAAGTGCTTCAGTAATCAATTTCTTCCTAAATTCAAAGCAACATAAATTATTTTTTTTCTAAGAAAGAAATTTAAAATTTTCCATTTCCTTGTATATCATATTGGGTTTTTCTTTTTATTGTCACCTCTAAAAAGCTCAAAGTTAGGCATTGTGCATAATTTCTGTACCCTTCCTTTAACCCACTATTCTTCATGAGGACAAATATTGAAACCATGCAAGAGTTTCTATATTATTTTCTACCAAGTCTTCTGCTATACTTCTCAGCAAAGAAATGTTCTTTCTATGACAAAAAAAAAAAAAAAAAATGTGTATCTTTAGAAAAATAATTCCCAATTGACTTTAATATGTTATTTCCATTTACTCCTTGGCTCCTGGTCAAGAATGTGGTAACCCTTGCATAAATGCTTTGTTCCTATAGCTTTTATTTACTGATTCTTACATTTGTGTCCTTTTGAAATCTGATTTTATTAAGTGTAGGTTCCTATTGCAAGCTGGTCAAATTCTCTTGAGAAATAAGTGGCATAGTGAAAGAGTGCATTAATGAATGATTTCATGAATCAATGAATTAATGACTGAGTGGTCACACCTATATTCTTCTCCTACCTTTTGCAAACTTTTTTTTTTTTTTTTTAATGGCTTATCTAAGCAAAATGAAGAAATTTGACCAGCATAGTTAACTGATCCTCATATATGAAAAGGTAATCACTGTTCTCAATTAGCTTTATTTTTACTACATATGCTAGTTTCAGGCTTGAAAATTATTCCTCCTAGACAATTTAATACTTTTAGATCAGTTTTATTTTTCTTTAATTTCCCTGTGTTCCTGATGACACTTTTTTTTTCTGGTTTCTCCTGCAATAAGACCTGTTTTTCTCACTCCAGTTTCTGGGCTCATCTTAAGGGTAAGTTCTTTTTTCTCTCGAGGGCAGCTAGTATGTGTTGGCCAGCTGATACTGGGAACGTTAGAACCAGGAAGCTTCAGGCCAACCACTGCCATGTGTCCTACCATGTTGACCATTCTCTTCAAAGCCAGCAATCAGGAGAAGCACCATTTTTCTGGAATAGCCAAGATATCCATGAGTTGCTTTATTTTTTGGTGTATTTAAAAATGTACCAGAGATGGGAGTATTCACATATAAATATGATTTCAATCTACTGTGAACTGCTTTCTAATAAAAGGGATGCATTTGCTTTCTTCATTTCTTCTCCAACAACAAACCTCCAGACAGGGCATGTGGCAGATGGTGGTAGTCTGAGACTCCTGTATGGAGTTCAAAGAGCAAACATGATTTGGGGGTGTCACAATGCAGATGTCATTCCATGGGGCAGAGGAAGCCGTATCTTGATATGACTATCTAATGAATAAATTTGCACCAAGGTCACTTCATTTGATAAAAAATGGTCCAAGATTCTTCCCAATGTTTTCAAATGAGCCAGTGAATGGTGGCAATTGAGAACACTGGTTTTAAATTCAGGCAGTCTGGTATCAAAATGCTGATTCTGTCATTAGTGACTTTGTGAAAATAGCTTTATTGCTTTGAGTACAAGGTTCCTCATTGTTTAGAGGAAGAGATCATTGTTTAATGAAAATGTGTTTGTATTATATACATTTTCTGTCCCATTTTTTTAAAAATTTAGATTCAGTGAGTACATATACTTATTATTATATTGATATTATATGTGTGACAGTGGGGGTTGGGTTTCTCATTTACTGTCACCCAAATATTGGACATTTTATCCATTGACAATTTTTCAACCCTCACCTCACTTTCCCTTCTTTTGGAGTCCCCATAGACTATTCTCTCCATCTTTATGTCCATGTACACCCTTTGTTTAACTCCCACTTGTAAGTGAAAACATGCAATATTTGATTTTCTGCTTGTGAGTTAGCTCACTTAGGATAATGGCCTCCAACTTCATCCATTTTTTGCATGATTTCATTCTTTTTTTATGACTGCTTCCTCGTGTTTCAAAAGCGGATAACCATGTTTGATACAATGCATGAAAAATGCTTAGCATAGTGTCCAATATGTCAATATTATAAAAACTTAATGAATAGTAATAGTAGTAATAATAATTATAGTAATAATAATGCATTTATTGAGTTCTATTTTGGTCATGCTGAAGAAACAACGATAAATTATACCCTAACTTTGTCTTCATAGAACTCCTGAGTATTAGTCTGTTCTCATGCTGCCAATAAAGACATACCCAAGACTGGGTAATTCATAAAGGAAAGAGGTTTAATTGACTCACAGTTCCACATAGCGGGGGGGACTCACAATCATGGCTGAAGGTGAATGAGGAGCAAAGTCACGTCTTACATGGTGGCAGGCAAGTGAGCTTATGCAAGGGAACTCCCACTTATCAGATCTCTTGAGACTTATTCACTACCATTAGAAAAATAGGGGGAAACCACCCCATGAAAAACATGGGGGAAACCGCCCAATTATCTTCACTTGTACCCCCTCCTTGACACATGGGGATTATTACAATTCAAGGTGAGATTTGAGTGGGGACACAACCAATCATATCACCTGCATCACTGGAGATACAAAGCATGTGATATCTGCCTTCTAAAGTGGTTATGGATTAAATGAGATAACGCATGTGAAATCGCAACACAACACCTGATTGCTATTTCTGTGGTACACAACTATGACACATTTTGAAAAATGCTAATTTAAAGAAACTATTCAAGTATTGTATCTTGGGAAATCAGAGCATTAACAACTTCCCACTTAAAGGATTAAGTGAGTGAGTGGAATACAGTAGGCCCCAGCGGAGAAAGAAATGGGGAGACTTTATATTTAGCAACACAGATTGTATGAAGTTTGTGTCACAGTGATGAGCATCAGGAGTGTGCAGGAGGAGATTTCATGGCAAAGATTAGTGGCTTAAAGGACGGAAGCCCCTAGGCTTAATAACATTATTTTATATATGAAGACATTTAAATGCCCACATAGATATTTCACACATATTTTGCTATCAAATAAATACTCCCAAGCTGGACAAGTTTATTTATTATTCCTATTTTCAAATGAAGAAACTAAGGACTGCGACTTTGAGAGTTTTGTCCAAGTGCACCAGACTCAAAAATGACAGAGCCACGATTTTGCCTTCAAGTGCACCCTGCTGCCTCCCTCAAGCGTGATAACTAGAAATGACAGTCAGCAATGATATTCATCTTGCAGCAGTGGCAGGGTACCAGCACATGATGGTACCTCTGAAATGAAATATTAGCTGAGCCATGGGCTTTCTGTTTCAGGGCTGCTGGAACCACAGGCAATACAAAGAATGAAAATAGCAACTCGAAAACAAATTCCACAGTTCTTTCCGTGAGTTTGAAAAAATCTACACATGGAGAGTGAGTAATGAGTTTTCTACTGTGTGTTAGCAATGGTGAGCCTGGGCACTGAGTGACAGACAGTCTATCTCACTTTGAAATCAACTTTACGCTTTTGAAGTTTCATGTTTAAGTTGACCTGTGGACAAACATCTATGAGGACTTTTTGTAGTGTATCTTTATGGGGACCTCAGTTTCTCTTTTTCTAACTATTAGATTGGATTATATGCTCTTCGAAGGACCTTCCTCCATACTGGTTGCCTATGTTTTTATGCTTGGAATATAATTAGCTTTTCTAACCTGGGATACCATTTTTTTAAGTGTGAAAAAATCCTTTATGTTTATTTATGTTGCAGATTTTGGCCAGGGTTTTAACTGGGAAGAGAAAAATCATCACACCTCTTTATCTTATGTATAACCACACAAAAAGTATATTTCCTAATCTCTTTACTCAAAGTCTTTCTTAAAATGACCCTGGATAGCAAATGTTTGAACGTCTTCATTCTTCCATAATCACTCTATATGACATAAACCAAAAGTCACAGAGTACCTTCCAACACCAAGCAGTAAGCATCTTGTAAATTTCTAAATCAGGTCTTTCTCAAATCTTTAATATCTGGGGTTGTATCTTTGATGTTTTTAACTTTCATGTTAAGTTCAGAGGTACAAGTGCAGGTTACTTAGTTAAATTTGTGTAATGGGGGTTTGCTATACAGATTATTTTATCACTCAAGTATTAAGCCTAGTACCCATTAGGTATTTTTTCTGATCCTCTCCGTCCTCCCACCCTCCACCCTCCAAAAAAATGATTCTATCCAGCAATCCCATTACTAGATATTGTAAAGGAAAACAAATCATTCTATTATAGAAACAGATGCACATTTATGTTCATTGCAGCACTATTCACAATAGCAAAGACATGGAATCAACCTAAATGTCCATCAACGATAGATTTGGTAAAGAAAATGTGGTACAAATACATCATAGAATACTATGCAGTGATAAAAAAAGAATAAGATCATGTCCTTTGCAGAGACATGAATGGAGCTGGAGGCCATTATCCTTAGCAAACTAACACAGAAACAGAACACCAAACACCACATGTTCTCACTTATAAGTGGGAGCTAACTAATGGGTTACCGTTTTTAATGACTGCACTGAGAAATTTGAAAAATTGGTTGAGAACAACACACAACGTACAGAAGTTAAAAGGCCTTCCTGGTTTTTGAAAATTCGTAAGGAGTTTAGATTATGAGATGGGAAAGAACGATGTTCTCATGGCCATTATAATTCAGTTTCTGACTTGCCTTGTCATTCTGCCTGTGTGGACTCCAGTCCATTCTGCATTGCTGCAGACCAAAAATAACACAGCCACCTGTTCAAACTCCACAGCAAGGGACGATGGCCCACAGTGTTTGTCTTTCCCAACATTTCTATTTATTTCCCCACTAAGGAAGTTTAGTGACCTCTTCGGTTAACCTTGTATCATGATTATATATCTCCTCAGGGTCTTACTTTCACCCCTAGAAATTTGCCAGGCATATTTCATATAAAATGAGAGTCTCCTCCCTTTGGGAAATTCAGCAGCAAGTTTAAAAGATATTAACATTTTCCTTCATTACAAATCCATCTGATATTTAACAAGAAGCATGAACCCTGACAGCTGGTTGTTGAACAGATAAAACTTTCCTTGAACATTTTCCATGTCATTAAGTGTTCTTCCACAGCATCATTTGTAATGGCCATGGAGCATTTAAGCATATGTGTGCCCTATAATGTATTAACTTAACCCTATTGTTGAACAATTTGGTTGAATTTTTAAAACTCACAAAGTTTTGAGATCTTACCATTTTTAAAAAGCACTTGTTTATTTGATAGTAGGAAAAAAAATGACATTTCAGGTTTTTTTAATTTATGTGTTTTTTTAACCAGTAAATGTAAACACTCTTCTGATTAATTGATTATCAAATTTTATCCCTCCATCCCATCAGATAAAATATGGATAAAATCTCTTCACTTCTCTCCCTAAACATTACTGCTATCACCCTAATCTGAACCATTATTTCACATGAGCTGCTGTAATCACCTCCTAATTGGACTCCCTGAATACACACTTATCTTCCTGCAGGTCATTCTCTTCTTTAAAAAAATCTGATAATGCCCCACTCCTGCTTAATACAGTTGAATGACCTCCCATTCCACTTATAGCAAAATTTAAGCTCCTTACTGTGGCCTTCAAGGTTCTATGTGACCTAGCCCTTGCCCAAACATTTCATCTTTGAAATTATCTTGTGTTGTTCGAAGTCTTCATTCACTAACCTGCAGCCACACTAGCTGCCTTGCTGTTAGAAGGAAACTCAAATTCATTTCTTTATACTTGCATTTCCCACAGCTTAGATTATGCTGTCCGCTTTCATTTCCAGAACTTCATGTGACTGACTCTGTCTCAACCTTTGGGTTTCTGCTCAAAGATTACCTTCTTACAGAGGAATTTATCTTACCATCTACCTAGATTATCCTTGTCCACATCTTAGGAGTTGGAGCATTAAGACATACAACTGTAGTTTCATTGTTTGGTAAGTAAAAAAAGAGTCATGAGACGTTGGATTAGACAACTAGTCAGAGGACAGAAAACATAGGGCCTTATAAGTAGTCAAATATCCTGTATTTTGTTTTATTTTATTTTATTTTATTTTATTTTATTTTATTTTATTTTATTTTATTTTATTTTATTTTATT
>NC_045447.1:20021564-20074434 GCF_002776525.5 Piliocolobus tephrosceles | reverse complement strand
TTTTATTTTATTTTATTTTATTTTATTTTATTTTATTTTATTTTATTGAGACAGTGTCTCGCACTGTCACCTAGGCTGGAGTGCAGTGGCATGATCTTGGCTCACTGCAACCTCTGCTTCCCAGGTTCAAGTGATTCTCCTGTCTCAGTCTCCCAAATAGCTGGGATTACAGGCGCCCACCACCACGCCCAGCTAATTTTTTGTATTTTCAGTATGATGGAGTTTCACTGTGTTGGCCAGGCTGGTCTCAAACTCTTGACCCTGTGATCTGCCCACCTCAGCCTCCCAAAGTGCTGGGATTACAGGCATGAGCCACTACACGTGGCCTGTACTTTTATTTATAGGAACCTACATAGAGTTCTCAGACCTCTGGATAGTTTCATCCCACCATCATTTATTCATTCATCAATCATCAGTATTACATACCAGACACAGATAAAACCAGAGGTACAAAAATGATTAAGGTTATTTTTGCCTTTAAGTGGCGTACAGTTATTATTTAAAATACCAAATGCTCAATATTCCCAAATTAGGCTCCCAGAATACATATAAGAATCCTTAGTTATGTGGTTCCCTGACCCTCAGTGGACTGTGATCCATTAAGGAGACATCTCCTAAATGAAACAAGATTCATCAGGTTCTTGTGCCTGTAAGTCTTTTAATTTAAGGAGTTGCTTTCTTCACTTGATAATAACTCCCCTAGCCATCTTCTAGCTGGCGGCTGTAAGTGAACCTGTTTATGTCCTTGGTTAAAGACTTAGAGAAAAATCCCACCCAGAGATCCCATACACACAAACGTCAAGTCTTTCTCACCCAAAAGTTTCTTCTACCTGTGGAAAGAGGTGAGGTGAAAAGAAGTAAGGAATTAGTGAGAAGAGGACTGTCAAGTTTCATCTTTCTCCCTCTGATAGGGGAAGAGGACTTGCACATCAATGAATATGTCATCTTATTGACTGTATTTCTACTCCGGGTGTCCTGGAGATGAGAGGTGTCAGTTCCCATCTCTTTGATCCATCACTGCAGCATGTTTGAGAGGGGATAGAGGACCTCTTCATGTTTCTTTTCCATCTCTTTTAATTACATTCAACAGAGAAAGACAAGCCTTATCTCCCCATAAGCAAGATGCTTTCAGCATTATGAAACTATTTGTTCATTCTTTCTGGTTTGAGGGCAAAGCTTCGGTTTGTCATTTTTGACCCATCAAGGTTAAGTAAATTTTTTTTTTTTTTCATTTCTTTCTTTCTTTTGTCTCTAACAGATACCAGAACAATATGACTTGGAAAATCTATACATCTTGGTTTAGTAGCTGACTACCAGCAACCTTGGATACCCTCTAAAGCTAATATATTAATATTAATTAGGAACACTTTCCCTCTTTTGCTAAATACATTCTTTGCTTAAGCATGTACTCCAGGGCAAATGTCCTTAACATTTGAAATTCTTTTAAGTTTTATATTGTTTGTAATTGATGCATAACAAATGTACATATTTATGAGGTACAATGTAATACATGTATATGCTGTGTAATGATCAAATAAGAGTAATTAGCATATCCATTCCTGAAACATTTATCATTTCTTTGTGATAGAAACATTCAAAATCCTCTCTTCTAGCTATTTTGAAATATACAATACGGTATTGCTAACTATGCCACGAACATCACTGATACTCCAGTGAAGTCTATGGAATTGTTCTGTGACAAATTAGAGGTGGTCACAATTTCTCAACATGTATTTCCACAAGAGGAGGGAAATATTTTGCCTTCTCTTGAATTTGGGCTTGTCTTAGTTGTTCATTTGTAACCAAGAGAAAGTAGAGGTGACACTGCATGACATGTGAAGTAAGGTCAGAGAAGGCGGGTTGCTTCTTCTTCGGTCTCTCAGCACACTCTCTTCCTGAATACTACCTCTTGATGTGCTCCTTTTCAGAACTCAACCACCATGGTGCAAGAATTCCATGTTACAAGGGGAGGTGTTCTGGTGGTCAGCCCCATCTGAACTCCTAATCATCTTGAATGTCCGGCAACCAAAAAGCACCTGAAAAGGTGCTTGTAGTTTTCATGAGGGAAATCATAGCAATCATTGAACTACAATCATGTGAGAGATCACAAATGACAATTGCTTAGTTGGATCCTTCTCAGATTCCTGACCCACAAAATCATGAGAAAATAAAGGGTTATTGTAACTTTCTAATGTTGGGGTAATTTGTTGCCCAGCAATAGCTAACAAGAACACTTTATCAGAATAATGTTTTTAAATGCATGGAATAAAATGTTTAAAATTACAAAGAAAATGTATATTGAAATAGTTATAAAATATTTTTAAAATAAATTGAATTTTACTCATTAAACTCATTTATTGTTAGCTCATTAAATAGCAAGAGCTATGTTCAGGTCTATGATTCCATAATTTTAAAATATTAATGAGCAAAAAAATGATAAGGCTTAATATCTATTACAATATTAATCAAATACAAAACATCTGATTTGTATTGGTGACAAATTTTCAAGTATCACTCAACTCCACTGTTGGTTGTCAGATTGAGATTTACTAAATTTCCATTCAATGTTGGTAAAAATGAAATATTTTATAATGCATACTTACTGATCCTTTGAATATCCTTGGACTACAGATCAAGAAACCCAACTGTAGATACTCCTTCTTCAGGTATTTCTTACGCTCTTTTTTTCACCTGGAATAAATTTCCTCCTCTGAATGTTCAAAATCAATCTATTCTTCAAGAACCCATCTTAAATACTCCCTCCCTCAACCAAGTCTCTCCTAATGTCATTCCGTCTCCAGTTCCAATAATACCTCTGGACTCTTAAGTTTTTTTTTTTTTTTTTTAATCTTTTATGGCTATATATGCCCAAGATATATATTCCCTAATAGAGTCAAAAGTTCTTAAGTGATGGTGTTGTGAATCTGTTGCCCAGAAACTAGTAAATTCTGTCTTTCAGAAACTCACAGCAATTATTCTACTTAGTAGGTTCATAATAAATTTATACTGGATTAATCAGTGACTCCTAAAACTAGCTGATTAGCAACACCACCTAGGGAATTTTTAATACAGATTCTCATGTTCTAATCCAATCTACTGAATCAAAGTAACTAAGGATGGGCCCATGATGATGATTTTTGTAACTATATTCTCCTCCTCCCTGTCTCATCCCTCAAGCAATTCATATATAGGCCACCTGACACTGGCATGGACTTTTAGAACCACTGGATGAAAACAATATACAGATAACTTAAGAACCCTTGGTCTTAGCATTAAAACATCTACAAAATGTGGACTTAATGGACCTGTCCTACTTTTGCCTCCTAGCTGCCTGAACATATCTGAGGCAAAGTCTTAGCCATCTCATCAATGTTTCAATGTAGATCGTGTGGATCAAGTCCCAGCTCACAGTAATTTTTTTTTTCCATCTATGAGAACCACAGCCTCAGCTGCCATGTCTGTGTTAGGAGATCCTAATAGTCTGCCCATGAATAACTAATCCAGGGAGGAACCTGAGCCAAACAGGCAAATCAGATGCATTCCTCAGGATAATCTGACCTGGAAATAAAGGAAGAACATCAGTCTTTTTCTGGTAGTAAGAGAAATAATGTGAGACTCAGGGTTTGCTGCAGGCTATGTTTCCTTCTAATTAGAGGAAGATAATATACAAAAGAGAATGTAAATCTGGTATACAGAGAGAACAGAACAAACATTCTGATGGTGATTCAGTTCCTGGTTCTAATTGTCACCAAGGCCATCTTCATTCTGTCTTGTCCATGGTCATATCCTCTATCTTCCATTAAATTATCCTTTTTGCCTAAGCTGGTTCAACTGGGTTCTGCCTCTGAGGTCCAAGAATATTCGGATGCTAAAATTTTCCCTTTCCCCACACCTCAATTCAAAGCAATAGCCCCTTAAAACACCCCTCCCTGATCCCTCCCTTGCTCAGAAGCCCAGTCTGTTCTAACAGCTTGAGCCCACACTAGTATTTAGCCTTCCTGATCTTCCATAGCATTGATCATCTGTACCACAAAAATTGGCAGACTTAATATCCTGTTCTGTATCTTACACTGACTCATTATTTTCTCAAATTCAACTAATGATACTCTTTAGGCTTTATTTAACTGTACCATTTTATACCTGGAAAGAACATTAGTGATTTTTAATCCAACCTCCTCATTTGTACAGAAGGAGAAAGTAATACTGAGAGAAGTGACTTTCCTAAAGTCGTATAACATTTCTCAAACTAAGTTCTGCTTAAGTACAACAACATCGACAAATGAAAAAGTGCTTGTGATGAAATCAGCTTACAAAAAGCTGCATATTCTGTTTCTTAGAATAACTGATGCCGAACAACTAATATTGCATATTAAAGCTTTTGAGAAATCCTGCAGAAAAAAAATAAAGCTATTTCAATTGCTTTCACTCAATTTTCTGGAAATTTGAGTACAGAAATATTTTTTCACCAAATGTTATTGAGAATTAGTGTTTTTTGATATATACTTTGATAACCCCATGCTAATGATTATTTACTTGGTATCCTTGTTGCAAATCTAAAAACATTTCAAACTCCAAGGAGACGTTTTATTGTTCTCTTCTACTACAGTTGAATGAGTAAGGTTAACTAACACCCTTCTTCTTCATGTTTTCCCTTAATTTAAAATACTTTCACTTTAAGTTGTTTTTTTTTCTTTTTTCTTTTTCTTTTTTCTTTTTTCTTCTTTTTTTTTTTTAGACGGAGTCTTGCTCTGTCACCCAGGCCGGAGTGCAGTGGCACAATCTTGGCTCACTGCAACCTCCACCTCCCAGGTTCACACCATTCTTCTGCCTCAGCCTCCTGAGTAGCTGGGACTACAGGTGCTTGCCACCATGCTCGGCTAATTTTTTTATATTTTTAGTAGAGACAGGGTTTCATCATGTTAGACAGGATGGTCTCGATCTCCTCACCTTGTGATCCGCCTGTCTTGGCCTCCCAAAGTGCTGGGATTACAGGCATGAGCCACTGCACTCAGCCCACTTTAACTTTTTTTAACTTGAAGGTTAAACCTTCAAGTTTTTACCTCTCCAGTCTGTGAAAAGCGTTATGTTATCCAAAATATACTTAAAATATAGATGCTCCAATTTCGTGATCAAATTCTGGGAGAAGCAGTCTTTCTGTCTTTGTTCTAGCAATGGGAAGAGAACAAATCTCTGGCTTCTGTACTGGAGATTTGGTCCAAAACATGATAAGAGTTTAAATTATGAACAGAATCCTAAAACTAAAAGTGACCTTAGAAAGAGCAAAGCTAACAGTCCTCATCTTGCGGAAGTGGAGATTTAAGTTCAAGATAGAGAGGGGACTTCCTCCAGTGTTACACAATGATTTTTGCTTGAAGGCAAGACTCAAATCCAGACCTTCAGGTTTCCATTTCTGTATCCTTTCAAATAAATCTCGTTATGTTGACCATCACTTCAAGGTCTGAGGTTGATTACTTGGGTTTTCCTCTTACTTTTTCTCTCCTCCTTACTTTTTGTTCTCTTTCCTATCCCCCTCATTCCCTTCTCTTCCTCTCCCTCCCCCTCCCCTTCCTTCTCCAAATCTTATTTATTCTCCTCTTACTTCTCATCCTTCTTGTTTTCACTGTTCTTCTTATGTTGCTTTTGTGTGACATTTTCCATTAAATATTGAGCAAATTTAATTTCTTTCTGGTACTAAATGTCTTAGTCTGTTTCATGTTGTTATAAAGGAATACCTGAGGCTGAGTCCTTTATAAAGAAACGATATTTGGCTCATGGTTCTATGGGCTGTACGGGAAGCATGGCACCAGCATCTACTTGGCTTCTGGTGAGGTTCTTAGGCTTCTTCCACCAGTGACAGAAGGTTAAATGGAGCCAGCATGTGCAGAGATCACATGGTAATAGAAGAGCATCAAAGAGTGAGTGGAGAGGTGCCAGCCTCCTTTGAACAACTAGCTTTTATGGGAACTAATACAGCAAGAACTCACCGGCTATGGTGAGAATGGCACTAAGTCATTCATGAGGGATCTGTCCCCAAAACCCAAACACCTCTCACAATGTCCCACCAGCTGAATTGGAGATCAAGTTTCAACATGAGGTTTGGAGGGGTCAAATAAATATAGCACTAAGAAAATTTGCATGCAATTGAAAAATAATGAGTGTTTAGTTTTTCAATATATTTTTCTTCCTCTATCTCTGAAATCACATGAATGCAATAGACTTTTTAGCCAGAAAGGGTTCATATACCAATGGGACTGTGCATACACTTTTAAGTGTTCGTTTAAAGTATCATAAATCTCACCTATGTTGTACACACCAGTGCCTCCCAAACTTTCATAGTACTAATTACCTATAAATCTTGTTAAAATGAAGATATTATAATTCAGTGTTGTGAGGTGGGGCTTAAAGGTCTGGGTCATTAATAAACCCTAGATTATGCCGAAATCCACAGATTATACTTTGATTAGTAATAATATAGACCAAAATCACCATTTCCTTTGGATTGGCCCTTGTGGTTTACACAAAATCTTCATATACATTCACTCTCCCTCAAAAATATAAAGTAATAATATTATAGAAAACTTGTATGGGCAAGAAGACGAAATGTACATAAATAAAAGATAAAGTGAGTAAGTTCACTCACTCACCTCTTCTTCATTCACAAAGGAATATGAAGGTAAGACTGGTTAAGGTAATTACCTAAAATGGTAAATATGGTAAGTTGTAGAGCTAGATAGACTCCCAAGTCATGTACTTTCAATTATACTACAGTTAGGAAGTCAGTCTCTCAAACACACACAACACACACACATAATCCACAAATACATACATGCATATGTATACAGTAAGATAGAGACTATAATCCAAAGCATTGCTAAAAGCTCTGCAATTATAAGGAAATAAAAAGATGAATTTCTTTAACTTTGATATTTCTTAATTTGATGTTTTCTCTGATTGAATTTTGATACTCTGGATTTGTAGGAATTTGGTTCTGGCACAGATTTGGTTTATTTTCTTTAAGTTACTTAACATTACAGATTCTATTTTTGTTAAATAATTGAGTTTTATGTATTAAAACAGAAAACTTAAAGTTTGTTTTTTTCCAAAATGTATGTGCATCTTGGAGTCAGGGACTACAGAAGAACAAATAAGAAAACAGTATCATTCTCATTATGGTTCAAATCCTCAGTGATGCCCTCTTCTTCCTCCTTTCTTTCTGTTTTTGCTGCTCTCAGCCTTGTAGGAAGATGGGATCTCAGTCCCCTCGGTGCCTGCTCTTCTTATGGAACCAGGAAGCACATCCCATAAAGCAAATAAATAGTACAGAAACACAAAAGGATCTGGGTTAAGGTCTACAGAACAGTATAAATTCTCATTCTCCCCTACAATTGGGTACATCTACAGGCTGGGGTGGGAAAACATCATCACTAGCTTTGTAATAGACAGTTTTGCTATCTCCAGGATGTTATCAATTTGGCAAAATTAAGGAAAGTGATCATAGGCCTTATATGGGTTTCTTATATTTGGGTTCCATATGTGAGGAGTTTCATATATTCCATATATGAGGGTTCTTATATTTGGATTCCATATAAGAGGAGCATGTGATTTTGTATGTTGATGAGGTTTATCTTAGAAATATCTAAAGACGTTTTGTCTTGCTTGATGTGTAAATCACTAACGTGATTTACAATAAAATTACAATAAGGCAAATAATTACCTTACTCTTATGAGAAGCCATAAGAATTGTATATTCCCACTAAAGTACGATTCTTACCCATGATAGCAAGAACCAATATATATTGGCCACTCTGGTTAAGGCATGGTGCTTAAAAACATATTGGTATTAGCTTAGGCAACACTCCATCGTACCCCTATTTGATAGATACTAGTGTGGTGACCATTTTTAGATTAACAAATGTTAGAGTAAGTAAGACTTAGTGAGTGGTAAAGTAAGAAAACAAATTTAAGCTGTAGGACTGTAAATACTGAGCATGTAACCTTGCATATTCTACTTCAATGGGACATAATCATATACTCCATATTATACTACATGTGTAAATCATCTTAGAGTATTATATAATTCAGTTGAAGGCATTAATTTGGCTCAATCTAACTTTCTGTTTGTGCCACATACAGATGTTTTTCGAGAATGATCATTATCAGCACTTGAGAATCAAGAAATTTAATTCAGGTGTGGTAGGTAGATTGTTTACAAAAAGACAGCAATAATTTCTCTCTTCACCTCATTGTCAGATGATTTTGCAGCAATTTCCACCAGAAGGTGAAGTCTGTTTGCATTCCCCTTCAATCTAAGCTGTCTTTGTGACTTGCTGTGGGCAAAGAATGTAAAAGAATTTATGTTGCACCAGTTCTGAGCCCACGCATCAAGAGACCTTGAACACGTCCACTCTCTCTGGATCCTCTGCCACTGCCCCATGAAGAATCTGGACTAACTTGCAGGGTAAGAGCTGTGTGGCCTAGTCATCCTTGTGGCAGCCAGTCATTGCCTGTCGTCGTCAAATATATGTGTGAGGCCTTGGACTAGCCCCTTTTTGCCAAGCCACCAGTTGATCACATGCACATGAGCAAACCCACTTGAGCTCAATCAAGCTGACCCAGAAGAACAGATCCACTCAATTAATCCATAGACTCATGAGCAATGTTAAATGATGGTTGGTTATTTTAAGCTATTAATTTCCTTAGAGTGGCTTATGATGGAACAATAAATAAGTGATACAGCAAGAAAACAACAGCAAAAACACCTATTTTATTCCATGGTACCCATTTAGTTTATTGTATCATTTGTTTATTCAGTAATCATCTGATAAATGTTTACTCAGAGGTGATGCTTGTAATTGGATGAAAAAGAAGTAAGAATTTTGGGTCTAAATACTGTCTGTTATAATGAAGCATTTGCTTACTATAAAATAAGCTAGAGACAGTAGGCCAAAGTAGTACTGTCTTTAAATAAGGCACCTTTATCATCTTGCATTAAAAAAACACTTGCTGAATTTATCAAGTCTTATTGGCTGCTCTGAGCAAAACCTGCTCACCAATTCAATACCTGGGTTTCTTCACCTTTTTGTCCAGTTGTAATTTGGTTCATTTTCCTGCATCTCTTGCACATTTCTCAGGGCCTATTTCTGCCCTGTTAGACTTAGATCAATATAGCTAACTATTTTTTTTCTCTTGCTCTTCTATTTGGCCTACTTTATTTCTGTCCAAATTCTTAATTTAGAATCTCCCTGTGATCCATCTTATTCAAATGCCTCAGTTTACCCTTAGACAAAATTTTAACATGATGAATGGCACCTACCCTTCACCATCTGCCAGGATGCTTTCCTTATCGCAGCTTTGAGGCATAAAACACTGAAAATGATGATGGAAAAGAGCTTGGCAGATATGAAAGAGTTATAAATATACATGCTCACTCATAAATCAATACCAATAATAAATTGCATTCAAGTGCTATTTAATTCTTTGTGATCATCAATAAAGATATAAAAAGTTCATCCCCAACATCCTCTCTGTGGTTAACCTCTCAGCACCTCCATGCAGCTTCCTGTACTATTAGTCATCGTTCTGTTTACTGTCTCTCTGACGGTCTGCTTTAGTTTGATTCGTCTCATTCTGGAAGCATTTTACTATGGAATGTCATTCTGGAGGTGGTTTAGAGGAGAGGTTGCTTTTCTAATCACAATCAGTTACAAAACTTGTACATCAAAAACTGTATTGGTGATGTTTAAACCCAGGGTGTCTTTTTGTTTTCTGATATGATTTATTCTCCCCCACACCAGGGAGCTCATGGTTAGTTCTTGTTGGAGTTTAGCAGGAAGCAGCCTACCCACTAACTGCCCCCTCCACTTTCTTTCTTCCCACTCCCACCCAATGTCCCTTTTCTCCCTAGTGCCATCTTCTTAGATGTCCCTTTTCTCCCCAGTGCCATCTTCATAATTAGACTCTGCAACCTCAGGTCCCTTCCACAAAGTGATGAGCTACTAAAAATACAGCCCTGCAGGAATACGTTCAACTTCTATTTCCGTTATTTTTTAACATTATTTCAGATGAACAAAGCAGTTAAACAAAGGGAGAGAGAAAGTGCTGTGATTGTGAAGACAGAACGTTGCTACTTACTTTGTTCATTTTAATTACACAAAGTCATCATTTAGCAGAAGCCCAAGGATACTGCAAGGGAAATGCTTTCACAGACCTGCCTCCTTTTGATAGTTCCCATTTAAAGCATCTTCCAATGATCCTGAACATAAATACCTTCATTGTAACCCTGAAAAACCCTACATCTCTGTACAGCGCATGAAAACAGGAACAGCTGCTTTTAAGGTGTGGGGAAGGCTGGACATAATTGGACCATTCTGCTAATGAGACCTACTTCCATCACTCTGCTGACTGTCTCATGGCATTTAAGATGAGTCTCTTAAAACTGGGTTACGGAAATGAGGGTGGGGCAAGAGGAGGGGTATGTGGAAGACGCCCATGGATACTAAGAACTTTAAGTCTTCAGCAGATATACAGAGCTGGAACACAAATGTGAGAAGAAAAAACAAAAGCTTTGCTTGTGTGAAAATCTAAAATCTGAATGTTTCTACTTCTCACTCACATACTTGATATTTAGCAACTCCTATTTTAAAATCTGTCTTGTGATAGTGCATCAATAGCTTCATTTTTGATAATATTAGATACTATCCATTTCATGTGTATTATATATCAGATGTGCTGATTAAAAAATCGTATCGAATAGCTTATTTAATCTGCATAACATAATTATAAGAAGGCATCATTTCCTCCTGCTTTCTAGATAAAAATAACGAGGCTTACTTTGGTTAAATAACATAGTAGAGGTCATGCAAATAGTACATGAATGAGGCAGGATTTGAACCTAGCATTCTTCAACTTAAAGCCTGAGCCTTTAGCCACCTGATGCCCACTTGAGGAACTTAACATATAACACCTGTGTCATTCTCTCAAAATCTCAAGCCATGCACTAATTTATTCAATGAATATTTATATAACTCCTAATACACACAAAGCCCAATGCTAGGTAGTGAGGATGCTTAACAGGTAAACCAGGCTTAATTTTGTCCTTTGAATTACTTATAGTGTGGAGTTAGAGAAATATATTCATAAAAAATATCTGCTGTGTAGTAAAATATGTTAATAATCATTAGGTTTACAGTGCTTAATAGGGGAAATTACAACAGTAGAGAGACTGAAGTGACTGTGGTCAGCAGGAATTAAGGATAGTTTGAGAGGGGAGTTTTAAAATATCCCAGACTATATCATTCTACTTTATCACTGTATGCCTGTAATGACCAGGGTATAGAGTCAGTGTTTAAGAAATACTAGTTTAATGAATGAAGAAGTAAATAAGTATGTGAATATGTAAATGATTTAGTGAATGAGTGCATGAATGTATTTTTCAACTATAAACCATAAAGAAGCTTAGATATTTTCCCAGTGGACAAGAGAGAGATGAAGCTTCCAAAATCAAGAAAGTGAGAAATGGTGTGACTAATGTGGAAATAGGAATCTAGAAAATAGGATTCTATTGAATCTAACTGTTCTGCAAGGAAAATTGAATTACTGAACTGTAGAAAATTAATTGGAAGCCACTGAATATTTTTAATTGGTGGAGAAAAATGATCAAATTGGCATTTTGAAAAGACCACTGTGGCAATAGAGAATGAATTAGAGGAAGGGTTAAGAGATGGTAGCAAGGAATCCAATCTATATTCATAAACTTTTAGTTCCATTGTATTTCATTGAATTGTACTGATAAACAAATTGTAGAGAAACACACCTTTGAAGGACATTTGTTCTGATATCCCAACCTACTCTTTTTTCTAGTGCTGAAATGTGTTTAGCAGGGGACACCTACACTAATTAAAGCAGCTTGTGGTATGAATCAGTATTTTCATAAATGTAGCTCTGTGATCTTTGTCATGTCAATTAGCCACATTTTTTTCTGATCTGTAAAATAAATATATTGATTTCAACCTGATACAACATAAGCATTACAGTACAATAACATTTGTGATAAGATTTGATAAGCCGTGAAATGATGATTCTAGTTATTATCATTTCAATTCTTAAAATTAATAAACATGCCAAAATAATAAAGTTGGGATACTACTAACATTAGCACCATTACCCCAGATTTCTGTGTTGGCAGCTTATTAAAAAGCAAAGGTCATAGTGGCATAATCCTCAAGTCTGAAAGAAATTAGCTGAGATTTGTTGAATAGCCTTGATACTAAAAAATGAGTAGCCCATAGTAAGTGCTAAATAAATTATCTTTACTAAACACAATTGGTATCTGAAACCACATCTATTTTCTCATCTAAAGTTTATTCAGGCATCCATTTTTTAAAATCTGTTTTCTCGACTCCTAATTTCCACCTTGTCATTTTCCCATAAAGATGACCAAAAATATAGGGACTCTTTGAAGCATCTTTTTCATGTTGGATAAATGCCGAATTAGAAGCCCAATTTAAAATCATGTAAAAATGTTTACGTTTAAATTATTTGTGTGTGTATACACACATACATATATACACATGTGACAATAAGCTAACAGACAATTTACTGCTAAAAATTGTTAGCTGGGTCTCTCATCAGATTTCATATATCTCTGATAATTTCTCCATCTGTAATAAAAGAATTAATTTACTTCTATCTGTTCTCTAGAACAGCCTACTGCAATTTATCTTGTACCCATTCGCAAATCGATTTGGTGATATTAAACCACTGCAATTTATTTATGTGGGCCTTCATTTGGTTTTTGTTTGTTTGTTTGTTTGTTTGTTTGTTTGTTTGTTTTACCTCGCTGTCCCTGGTGACACAAAAAGACATGTGAGCCCTCTCATGTCGTTGCTGGCACTTGCTGTCTTCCTAACTCTCTTCAGTTGCAAGAACGATTCTATCTGTTCATAAGCCCATAAAACGGATATTTGATTTGATTTAGGTGGAGATTCACTGAACTAACTTCATTATGATTAACTATCTACCATGAGTTTTGTACTTTTTGTGGTTCCGAACCTCTAATGTAATCCAATTTGTCAGTGTTGTCAGTGAGCCGAGTCTCTGACCTACATTTGCAGTCTTTGTTTTTTTTCTGTAGGCAAGAAGGTAAAGTTCACTCTGGGCAGAAAGATGTTCATTGACACATTTGTATGCTTGCCCTACACACAACAGTTCTAGGCACTGGGGATAGAAAGATGAGAAAGATACAGCTTTTAAAAAAAATTAAAGAGGTTGCCAGCCCAAAGGGAAGACAGATGACTTCAGTGAATGGTAAAATACACAATAAAAACTATATTAATAAATATACAATAAAAACTATATTAATAAAAATATACAATAAAAGCTATATTGATAAGTTTTTATAGAGAAGAAATCCATTCACTCATTAACAAATATTTCATGAATAACTACTATGTGTTTAAAATGAAGATGAGTTTTGCCCATGTGTGCAATCAGGAAAGATCTGGAAAGGTTTTGAAGACAGAATGGCACCCAAGCAGTTTTTTGAAGGGTGAAGAAAATTTGCTAGTTGAACACTGTGAAAGATGTTTGCCATATCTGCTGTAGTTATCTTTTTCTCCATATCCATGCTTCTGTGAAATTAGGCCCTGTATCTCTTCTCACAAAGGGGCAAAGTCCACTTCTTCCTTATTTATTCTCTTGCTCCATAGATCTAGGATAGTCACATGTGGCTTGCTTTGGCTAAAAGAGTGCAGTAAAAGCAATAAGCAATGTTGTGCCAGTTCTAAATTTCAACATCAAGAGGCTCTGTATGCTTCTACTCTTTCTTTGAAATCCTATGACCACCGTACAACCAAGTGTATGTAGGCTAGCTTGCTGGATGAGAAAAGCCACGTGACCCAGTCACTGCTGTCACTCCAGACAAGTGCCAGCAAACTCCCGAGGCAGAGAGCCTAGCTAAAGAGCTGCATCAGTGATCCCAGCCATGGTTGGAAGAGCCATCTAGCTTGTTTATTCCAAATTTCTAACCCATAAAATCATGAGGCAAATGAATGGATATTGTTTCAAGTCACAAAATTTTGGAGTGGATCATTGGCTGGCAAAACTAAATGTCTAGATATCACCTTCCAAAGAGTAAGAATAGCATATACAAGAACACTGAAGCAGGACTCATCAAGAGAACTTTAAGGATCTATGAGAAGTTCAATGTTCTCATTAGCACCGTTCTAGCTACAAGTTATGGAAACTGCATGAAACCTCTTTGAGAACCTTTTTATTGGTTTTATAGACAAGACTTGCAATTGGTGGATGCTCCTTCAGACACGGTTGTATCTAAGTGTTCAAATGATATCATCAAGGCCTTATACAATATTCAATGTTGTTTTAGTCTTGTTAGCTTAATTATTACTTGGGTTATCTTCTTGTAGTCCAAAAAGAGCCATGGAAAAGCTCCAGGCTTCCGTTATCTATCTAGTTAGCAATTATCAGCATGATAACTCACCCTCAGTTTATACATTGGACTTTCAGAAAAACTCTGATTTGCCCTAGCTGTGGAGGAGGTGGGACCAAATTCACAAGGCCATAGGGAAAAACAGCCACCAAAATAAAAATAGGTATCCTATTATTGAAATTAATGACAAAAAACGTAATTACTTTTGCACCAACCAGAAAAAATTATTGGAAGACAGTTTGTTCAGAATTAAAAACAGCCTTCTTCTATTCAGTTATAGAATGCCCATTTTCAACTGACTTGAATAACAATATAATTATAGCAAAGTCTGTATTATCATGTAGTGTAATAAATGAGGTGTGGTGTTGATTTCAGGAATAGTTTGATTCAGAGTTTCATGATAACATTAGGGCTTTGGCACCATTTCTCTCCATGATGCTGAAGATTTCCCTCCTTGTTTGTCTTTGACCTGGCTTTTCTCGTGATAGTAAATTTGGCGATAACACCTTACAGCCTTATATTGATATACTACAGAGCCCAGAGAACGGAGAAAAGTTTGTTCTGTCTTCCAGTTTTGCAAGAAAAAATGATATGATTCACCCTGCAATGGCAGGCTTAATTTGTAAACTGAACTGAAAAACAAAACACCATGGCCCAGAACCACTGGGAACCACAAGTGAAACTTGGGACTACTGGAGAGCGGAGAAATAAAAGCTGAGAAGGCATCTAAGACGCCTGTTATTTCCATGACATTGGAATAAATCGGAAATAACACAATGGAGAAAGGTTATAGGAGATCAAGCTCAGAGTAGGCATGAAGGGTTTTAAAGTCTGTGCTTAGAAGTCTCCGGGTTAGTCTCTTCCTAGAATTTCTGTGGAACACAAGCACTAGATGGTCCTGTATCAGCAGCAATTATTTTTTTTTTCATCTATTCATCTATCCATCTTCATCTATCTATCCATCCATTCATCCATCATCCATTCAGCATGTATATGGTGGGCATTTATTTAAACAATAGACTCTGGCAAGTACTGATGCCACACAGATGTATAAGGTACTTCCATGCCCCAGGGACCTCACAGTCTAGCAGGGAGATAAACACTTAAGAAAATGCTGGCAGTATAGTCGCAGTAATGTCTAGGTAAAATTTGTTTTATTCAGCAGGTTTTTATATCCCTGGTAGGATGAAAGTCAATAGAATTTTGTAACATAAATCCTATTTTGAATGTACCAAAAAGAGTCAGGAATAGCATCTATGATTTATTGGTGAAGTCTAGGCTTGATTTGCATCATTTTACTCAATCTTCAAAATACTCCATGAATTTGACATTATTATCAATGTAGCTGGTGAAAAAACTGAAACTCAGAGAAGTAACATGCCCAAAACTCTTAAGCAGAGATAAGAAATGAACTTCATTCTGACTGAATCTAAGGCCTGGGCTTCCAGTTACTACTTTACACAACACGTTTTATTGAGATTTCAAATGTTCTTAGATATTCCAGTTGTGGATTTCAAATGTTCTCAGGTATTCTAGTTGCACATAGTCACCTTGGTCTTTAAAACCAAATTATGAATAATTCCAAAATCCATGCCATAAATTGAATCAATTCTAATAGTTTTTCAATATTTTCTGTGAATTTTTCAGTCTTCTTTTCTCAGAACCTCCTTTGACTGTGTGCTTCCTCCAATGAAACCACTTCGGAATATTTTCTCATTCAGTGCTGTGATACCTTTCTGTTCTACACTGGACCAACTTAGATGTGGAAGCCAAGGTCTTCCTTCTTTGATTTCCAAAAAGACGTAAAAAAATGAACAAACAAAAATTGACAGGCTTATATATGTGTAGATGACTTTATCGAAGGATCAAATGATAGAAAGTGATTCGTACTGAGACAGTACGCACACATACATACACACACACAATGTAAAAACTCAGTTCTGCCTCTGACAGTCCATTAATTGTTTCCACTTCTCAGTATTCATCCTTCTAGCACATTTCAGGTCTTCTTTTGTCCCGTTTCCTCTCTTTCCGTCTCTGTTTTCTGTTTTCTATTTTTCTTTTCATCCCCAGATTTCTGCCTAGATGGGTTTAGCTGTTTGTTTCCTAGACTCCTTTAATCCAAGTTTTCAGGATGGCATTAACTACCCCAGGAAGGTTTTCAATGCATTTTCCTAGACAAAGACAGTTTTCTCTCTCCAAAGATTTTTGAAGCTACTTTTAAACAGATAGTTTCATCCCACCCATCATCTCCTCAAGGCCCAGATTAAGTAGCAGAGGATCCGACAGGTTGAGTCGGGCTGGGAAGAGGTACCCAAATATATTAAGACATATTTTAAGGCTGAAATCCAGATAGTAGAGTGGCACATCCTGTGAGTTGTGTAATGATTTATCCTCAATATACTTAAATAGATTAAAACTCTCTGACTGACACTAGCCGGTAGTGATCTTCTTGGAGAGGGGTAGGACGGTGGGCAAAGTCTTTGTTTAATTAAGTCTGTGTCTCTAGTGCATAAAATGGAATCTGGAACATTTTTTAGATGCTCAATAAGTTTTACCAGAGCAAACTGAACCTAGCCAAGTACGATAAAAACTATAAAATCAACTATTATAGAAGTTAGATGATTTATTTTGCCCCTCACATTTTTAGTCTATTTTCTTATGCTTTCCTTCCAAATTTACCAGAGATTTTTTTTAGTCTAGCTTATCTGCGTTATGTAAAAGCAACAAAAAGAAAAGATTTATGCCATCCCAGGGAACATAATAATAGTGATGGTAGTGTCAGAATTAGAGTGAGAAAACTATCAAGCCATCCCTCTTTACCTATTGAGTCTTTTTAATGCTGAAATGACAGTATCCATGCATAGTTCTAAGATTGGAGATTTGTTCCGTTACACATGTTTATACATTAATAATAATAATACAATCAGATACCACTTTATATATTAGGATAGCTACTATGTAGAAAAAAACAGAAATGTTGGCCAGGAGTGGTGGCTCACGCCTGAAATCCCAGCACTTTGGGAGGCTGAGGCGGGTGGATCACGAGGTCAGGAGATCAAGACCATCCTGGCTAACACATTGAAACCCCGTCTCTACTAAAGAATACAAAAAATTAGCCTAGCATAGTGGCGAGCGCCTATAGTCCCAGCTACCCGGGAGGCTGAGGCAGGAGAATGGTGTGAACCCAGGAGGCGGAGGTTGCAGAGAGCCGAGATTGTGCCACTGCACTCCAGCCTGGGTGACAGAGCAAGACTCCGTCTCAAACAAACAAACAAAAAAACCAGAAATGTTGAAGCAGTGGCAGGGATGTAGATAAATTAAGTCTCTTGTGTATTTCTGATGGGACTGTAAAATCATGTGCAATGCAGTATGGCAGCCAATCAAAGACTTAAACATAGCATTACCATATGATCCAGGAATTCCACTGTTAGTTTGCCATAGACTGATTATTTATGTCCCCCTCCAAGTTTATATATTGAAACCTAATCCAAATGTTAGGTATTTAGAAGTGAGGCATTTGGAGATAATTAGGTAATGAAGGCATAACCTTGTGAATGTGATTAGTGCTTTTGTAAAAGAGACCCCAGTAGGATGAGTTCGTGTCCTTTGTAGGGACATGGATGCAGCTGGAAACCATTATTCTCAGCAAACTATAGCAAGAACAGAAAACCAAATACTGCATGTTCTCACTCATAGGTGGGAACTGAACAATGAGATCACTTGGACACAGGAAGGGGATCATCACACACCGGGTTCTATTGTGGGGACGGGGGGAAGGGATAGCATTAGGAGATATACCTAATGTAAATGACGAGTTGATGGGTGCAGCACACCAACATGGCACATGTATACATATGTAACAAACCTGCACGTTGTGCACACGTACCCTAGAACTTAAAGTATAATAATAATAAAAAAAAAAAGACCTCAGAAAGCTAGTTTACTTGTCCCTTCCAACACATGAGGACCTAGCAAGAAGATTACTGTCTACAAACAAGGGAGCAGGCCCTCGCTAAACACTGAATCTCTCAATGCCTTTATCTTAGACAGTCCCCAGAACTGTGAGACAAGTGCTTGTTGTTTAAGACACCCTGTCTGTGGTATTTTTGTTATAGCAGCCTAATGGTAAGACAAGGCATATACCCAAAAGAATTGAAAGCAATGACTTTAATAGATATTTGTACACTCATATTCATAGCAGCATTATTTGTAATAACCAAAAGGTAGAAACAACTCAAGTGGCCATTGATGTATGAATAGATGAACAAAAAGTGATATATTCATAAAAGGTGATATACTCATACAATGGAACAGGGGTTCCCAACCCCCCGACCATGGACTGGTTCTGGTCTGTGGCCTGTTAGGAACCAGGCTTCACAGCAGGAGGTGAGCAGTGGGTGAGCAAGTGAAGCTTCATCTGTGTTTACAGCTGCTCCCCACCGCTCACATTACTGCCTGGGCTACGCCTCCTGTCAGAGCAGTAGCAGATAGAATCTAATCTATCCATTAGATTCCCATAGGAGTATGAACCCTCTTGCAAATTGCGCATGTGAGGGATCTAGGTTGCACGCTCTTTATGAGGATCTAACTAATGCCTGATGATCTGAGGTGGAGCTGTTTCATCCTGAAACCATCCTCCCTGACCCCCCAGGTCCGTGGAAAAACTGTCTTCCAGGAAACTGGTCCTTGGTGCCAAAAAGGTTGGGTGCTGCTGCAATAGAAAATTATTCAGTCATAAAAATGGATGAAATTCATACATGCTTCAAATTTGATACACTTTAAAAATATTAGGTTAATCAAAGTAAGACAGATATAAAAATATAAATATTGTATTATATTCTCCACTTATTTCAGTATGTAGAATTGTCAACTGTATAGACAAAGAAAGTAGAATAGTGGTTACCAGGGGCTGGAGTGAGGGGAGAATGGGAAGCTATTGTTTAGTGGGTATTGTGTTTTAGTTTAGAAAAACAAAAACGTTCTTGAAAGAAATAGTAGTGATGGTTACACAATGTTGTCAACACACTTATTTTCACTGAACTGTACACTCAAAAGTGGTTAAAATGGTAAATTTTCTGTAAAAAGCCACCCCTAAAGGAAAAATGTTGCATGCAGGACCTTATGAATGTGCCATCTCACATAAACCACAATCCTACAAGGTGGATGTATCAGTTCTTGTCTAATCAGAAGGCAAAACAGGCACCAGTTACTTACAAAGAGAGTATTTAAACTAAAAAGGGTTAACCATATTACGGAGAATTGAAAAGCTGAAAACAGGATTAAAAAAAAAAAAAAAAAAAAAGGATAGCGGTATCCCTTCTAGGTCAGGAGCAAAATGAAAGAAATGAGAATTATTAGAACTGAAAAGGTTTGAGAAGGGGCTCCAGGGAACTGGGATTCAGGCCTCTGAGAAGGAGGCGTGTCTTGTGTCTCCGAGGAGATGTATGAGGTGGCTTCTGAAAGTGTTGAGAAAACTGCAACCCAGAATCACCTGCTGCTACAGAAATGCACTGCGGCTGCCTGGGTGAATAAGCCTGGCTGAGTTACACTGATAGAGGTAAAAACATGGTAGAATGGAGTGTGTCTTTTCCTTCGTCCCTTGTCTTGAAGCCTTACTTCAGCATTCCCCAGATGATAAAGAAAACAAATATTTTATACAGTGCAGAAATGTAGGTTTGGTGTTGAGAGGCATTTGCTGAATAGCTAGTATAGTTTGTAGGTTTATACTCATTTTATGTATGACAGCACTATGATTTAAAGAGACCAGATGGCTTGCATAGGCCACACAATCAGTTCAGAGAAGGGCCAGTGTATGAACTCAGCTTTTCTTCAATAGAAAGTATGTTTTATTTTCAATGGGCCATCTTGCTTTATTGGTTAATTTGTTCATCCATTTCATTATTCAAAAAATTCAATTCTTGAAAACCTTACCAATAGCAAGCACTGTGCTTGGTAGGGCAAAGATTAACAAAATACACAGTTAAGTCAGGGATGCAAGGAGTAGTCAGATGAGCACAGGCAAATGGCGCGTCCTATAACAGAGGTAAACATCATGCTACGGAGAGTACTGGAGCATGCTACCTAGGAGGATCAGGGTAGGTGCCAAAGAGTTGGTGACATTGGAACTGTGGTCCTGTCTGTGTCCTGTAGAAACTGAGGAAAAACAGACCTTTCTTTAGCAGGACTGTAGAATGATGAAAGCACTTTAAAAAATTCCAAATACTCTACTTCTTGAAGATGAAGCCTATTAACTCAGCACAATGTAGGCACCAATCTATGAAGCTGCCCTGTGAAGCTAAATATTTCTCCTTTTGCCATGAGCCGTGAACCAGAGAGATGCTGACCTTTCTACAGAAATGGACAAAGATTAGAGGTCAGGGATTTTGTTTAAGTGGGTCATCTTTGAAGTCCTTAAGTTTCAAGAGATAAAAAGAGGTGCTCATAGGTCTTTCTTTCTGGCCCTGCCTTTGATTCCCAGACAAGGATATGAGAAATAAGATTATTGTGTCAGAACACAAATTCTCATTTCCAGGAATTTCCAAATAGCCTAATTTCTACCTACATTTTAAGACAAAGTATGAGAATGTTCCCCTTTTTTGCTTCTCTTTATTTATAGAAACATTGACAGAAACTCACAGAATTCTTCTTCTCTCCTTCTCTCTCTCTCTTTGTGGTATGTTGAAATGATTCTTAAGTGCCGTTTACTCAGCACTGTCTGCATAACTCTGTGTTACAAGCTGTACATACATTAGCTCATGTAGTTTTCACAACTAAATATGAAAGAAAACAGGGCTCAGAAGAGACATGTAACTTGTCCAAATTCACACAGTGTTTAAGAAACAAACAAACAAAAATCTATTACCAAATCTAATACCAAGCTATTCCATTAGCCAAACTAGTGGAATAGCTTGCCTCTCAAACACGCAAGTTCTTTTTCCTATGCAATAACTCTTCTCCCCTTTGTAATTCAAGTAGTTGGCCAAAGGTAAATTAGAATAGTTTGCCACCAAAATAATGCTATTTGAGAAATGAAAATGTCATTCAGACAAAAACATGTTTCCATTAGTCTTTGCTTATGCTGAAAATTTCCACTCTTTCACGCAATTCAATTAAGACATATTTCATTTCTACTATGTATATGGCATTGTTCTTAGCATTAGAGATACCAAATATCAGTTAATTTTGATCTCTACTATTATGAAGCTCAAAGTGTAATTTACCGGTTATTTTGATCTTCAGGGGAGAGCAGAGGAATTCAATTCCAGACCTGCTGTAGAAAAATGATCCTTTCCTATGAACAGACAGTTTTCGAAAGAAGACATTTAGGCAGCCAACAAACATATGAAAAAAAGTTCATCATCACTGGTCATTAGAGAAATGCAAATCAAAACCACAATGAGATACCATCTCACACCAGTTAGAATGGCAATCATTAAAAAGTCAGGAAACAACAGATGCTGGAGAGGATGTGGAGAAATAGGAACACTTACACTATTGGTGGGAGTGTAAATTAGCTCAACCATTGTGGAAGACAGTGTGGCAATTCCTCAAGGATGTAAAACTAGAAATACCATGTGACCCAGCAATCCCATTACTGGGTTTTACCCAAAGGATTATAAATCATTCTACTATAAAGACGCAAGTACATGTATGTTTATTGCAGCACTATTCACAATAATAGCAAAGTCTTGGAACCAACCCAAATATCCATCAATGGTAGACTGGATTAAAAAATGTGGCATATATACACCATGGAATACTGTGCAGCTATAAAAAAAGGATGAGTTCATGTCCTTTACAGGGACATGGATGAAGCTGGAAACCATCATTCTCAGCAAACTAACACAAGAACAAAAAACCAAACACCACATGTTCTCACTCATAAGTGGGAGTTGAATAATGAGAACCCATAGACATAGGGAGGGGAGCATCACACTCCAGGGTCTGTCATGGGGTGGAGGTCAAGGGGGGGGATAGCATTAGGAAAAAATACCTAATGTAGGTGACAGGTTGATGGGTGCAGCAAACTACCATGGCACGTGTATACTTATGTAACAAACCTGCAAGTTTTGCACATGTACCCCAGAACTTAAAGTGTAATTTTAAAAAAAGGAAAAAAAAGAAAAATGATTCTTTCCTTAAACCAAAGGGAGGAAGCTTCTGTGAAAAAGGGAAATGATCATTAAAATTCCCTTCTTCATTTTCATTGCCTTAATTTTTTTCTCTCTCCCCACTGGGTTATAATAGCATGTTAGGTCCAGAGGCAGCTTTCATTATGAAGATATTATTTAAAAAAATGTTTTTTAACTCTGGAGGAGACAGAACATTAAGTTGGGGCCTACGGGAAATATACATAACAACTGATTTGAGTGATTTATTTGGGGACTTGAGGAGGGCAAAAGAGGGTTCTTTGACATCTGTAAGACACCCTACCTCATCAACAAAGGATAAATTATTTGAGGCAGAAAGTCTATTTAACAAGCATTAAAGAATAAGGTTGGCCGGGCGCAGTGGCTCACGCCTGTAGTCCCAGCACTTTGGGAGGCCGAGGCGGGCGGATCACGAGGTCAGGAGATGAGACCATCCTGGCTAACACGGTGAAACTCCGTCTCTACTAAAGAGAATACAAAAAATTAGCCGGGCGTGGTGGTGGGCGTCTGTAGTCCCAGCTACTCGGGAGGCTGAGGCAGGAGAATGGGAGGGGGAGCTTGCAGTGAGCTGAGATCCGGCCACTGCACTCCAGCCTGGGAGACAGAGCGAGACTCCGTCTCAAAAAAAAAAAAAAAAAAAAAAAAAAAGAAAGAAAGAAAGAAAAAGAATAAAGATTCACTGGAGTGTCCTCTCACCATGTTAGGTGAGAGGCAAATTGGTGGGTGGTAGTAATGGACAAGGCAAGGAAATCTTCACTTCCTTTGGATCTCTATTTTCCATAGAAGTTCGAGACCTAGAGAAATTAAAAGACTGTTCTAAGATCACAGTCAGCACAGGATGAAATCCCGTGCCTTCCAGTTCCAAAAGTAGTGTTCGCTTTTTTACGACATCCTAACACGAAGTACTATCCCTGAGAACCCCCTTGACACGGAAGGTGCATTTATATAAACATTAAAAAGTAGTATCTGCAGAGTCCACACCAATCCATCTTTTAAATCTTGCTTTTCACGGCATCATTATGGGAGCACGCTTCACAAAGAGCTCTCTGTAGATGCTATTACCCCGCACGGCGGCTTTGGAAAGTCGGCTGAAGAAGCTGTGAGTTTTTGCAACAGCACATGTTAACATGAGTTATAATATGTCAGGGGCCCCGTGTTAACGATCAGAGAATCTATTCAGCTCCTTTAAGGTTAATCAACTCAGCATTTGTGCCAGGTGTAATGTCTAATTAAAATGATGGACGGGCAGAGAATGCCTCCGGGCAGAGGGAGGAGATGGCACAAAGAGGGAGCACCCGTGCCATATTGGTTTGGAAAATCAATAAGAGGAGCTCATTTTATCCCTGTGTTATCTGTGCATTTGCCATTCAGTGGCTCATTTGAAAAAGTGCCAACTGGCTGATGAGTAGGCTCAGTGGTGCTGTGTTTTCAGCACTTAAGGATGCTTTGGTGGGAGGAAGCTATGAAGTAGCCCAGGATGTCTCTGAAGGGGACCAGAGAGAGGGAAGTATGGCCATCCTGACTTTCACTTTGAATCATAAAATCTAAGAGTTGGGATGAAGCTATGCAAAAAAGCCGCCAGAGTAATAATGGGGCAGCATGAGTTTGAACATCAGTTCTGTCACTAAATAGATTTTTAAATAAATAAACTCATTTTATTTTTTTAATTTTATATTTTTATATAACAAAATAATTGTATATATTTATGGAGTACATAGTGATATTCAAATATATGTAATGTAATTAGATCATGGTAATTAACATATCCATCATTTCAAATAATTATCACTTCTTTGTGTTGGGAACACTCAATATTCTCCTAGCTGTCTGCAACTATATAATATACTATTATTAACTATAGTCATCCTACAAGGGCATAGAGTATTAGAACTTATTCCTCCTCACTATCTGTAGTTTTATATCCTTTAACAAAGTTCTCCTTGTGGATTCTTAATATTGGGGAATTATTCTCAGCCCTCAATTTCATCACCTGCAAACATACAAAATCATAGCATCAGCTGCCTTACTTACTACCTAGTGCTACTGGGAGGATTGGAAGAAGTTTTAAGTGTGAAAATATTATGTAATAATATATAATTTAAAAATGTATATTTAAATATGTATGATTAATCTGTATGATTTTTTAAAACTCTATATATTAATTTATGTAATAAAAATTTATTGAACACCTACTATGAGATAAATGCTGTTCTAAACACTAAGGATGCATCAAGAAAGAGACAATATGATTGCTCCAAGAAAGCTAAATATCTAGTGATAGAGAAAGATCTCACAGATACTTGATTACGTCTACTGACGTCAGGGAAAATTTTCTCATCCCATCTATGGGAAATCAACTCCAGGGAACAATGTGGAAGATCAGTTGCATAGAAAATATGTAGACGGTGAAAGATTATATGAATAATATACTGATTCTTTTAATAATTAAATGAACAATCTTATTTAAATCACAATGAATGCATGACTAAATAGAGCGTGGTATCAATGTGTACCATGTTATAACAGCCAAAAACTCACAGCAATTGCTTTCATCAATGTTGTGATAAATCAAAAATAACTCAAATTGAAATGTACATATAGCAGCAGGTGGAAACCACAGCTGATCTAAGATGGCACAAATGACACAAAGGTATCTCGCTTTAAAAAGCTGGAGACTCCAGCTCTCTGGTGTGCAAATATACATGGGAGATTTTCACCATTGCCAAAAGTGAAATGACACTAGAAACTTTATTACAGCAATGAAATAGAGTCCTCAGTAAATTTTAGCTATTTATTAATTTTCAATTTATTGATATCTGATGTTGGTGACCACTGGTATCTTTCTTAGAAGATAATTCATAAATAAATTTTATAAAAATATAAATTTGTTCATAATTCACCTTGAAATACTAAACAATGGCAAAATAAATGTGATTTTTATATTTTAATTCACAGCCCACCAAAAGTACTTTTGTAACCTACCAATGGGTTGTGCTCTATAATTTGAGAATTAAATATGACAGGATTATATGTATGTCCTGGGAGATGATTATCTAATCTCAGTTTGATCACTTTGTCTTGGGAGATCCTTCCTTACCCATACCATGGCAAGAGAATCATGGAGGCATGCAGCTTGTTGAATTTTCTTGTCCACAATATATATTAATTTATATATACATTCATTATGAAACTTTTATTAGAAACCTACCATTTGTCAATTGTTTTACTATAGATTATGGAAAAGAGAAAACCTGTGGGAAAGATGTCAATAATTAATTGATTGAAGATGCCCTTGATTGGCATATGGGGTCTCTCCAAATCAAATTGTTTTAAGTATCACAAGGCAAGTAGTTATTATCTTGCAGTGTGAGATAAATGAAGCCTTGACATTATGGCATAGAGGAAGTGAGTTAACAGAAATATGTACAGCTGGCCTTTGAACAATGCAGGTGTTAGGGGAATGGACTCCCCTGTGTAGTTGAAAAATCCATGTATAATTAACTTCCCCAAAACAACTACTAATAACATTTTGTTGACTGGAAGCCATACTAACAACATAGTCAATAAATATTGTGTTATATATATTTATTATATACTGAATTCTTACAATAAAGTAAGTTAGAGAACATAAAATGTTGTTAAGAAAATCATAAGGAAGAGAAAATACATTTATTATTTTTTAAGTGGAAGTGGGTCATCCTAAAGATCTTCATCCTCATTATTTTTATACTGATTAGGCAGAGGAAGAGAAGGGATTGGTCTTGCTATCTCAGGGGTAGCAGAGGCAGAAGAAAATCCAAGTAGAAGTACACTCTCACAGTTCAAACCTGTGTTGTTTAAGGGCCAAATGTACTTACAAATAGATGGGCCTGAAAATAAATTACTTACAGAGTTTGTCTTAGTTTATTGGGTTGCTATAATGAACTACCATAACCTGGGTGGCTTATAAATAACAAAAATTTACTTCTTAAAGTTCTGGAGGCTTGGAAGTCCAAGATCAAGACACCAGCAGATTCAGCGGAGGGCTTCCTTACTGGTTCTTGGACAGTACTTTCTTGCTTTGTTCTCACATGGTTTACAAGTCTCTCTTGTGTCTCTTTTATAATGACAGTCTCCCATTCATCAGGGCTCCATTCTCATGACCTAATTACCTTCAAAAGCCCTCACACTCTAATGCTATCACATTGAGGGTTAGGATTCCAACATGTGAACTATGGGGGAACACAAGCATTCAGGCCATAGCAGAGCCCTTGAAAATTCATAAGCCCTAGACTTCAAATATTAGAGTAAGATTCCAGTCCACTTTACCTTAATCTAAACTTTATCCAGTATTCAATGACACTACACTTACTGTATAAAGTTGAAAGCTGCTATGAAGAGAACAAAGAAAAAGGGAGAGACAGAAGAGGTTCTTTCTAGTTAAACATGCCACTGGTCCTAAATAGAAAGGAATAAAAGAGACATCTAGAAAATGGTATGGACACCTGTCAGAATTCGCATTCTTGGGAATAATAGATAAAACCACACAAGAGATACTAAGTAAACTTAAAATAGTTAATAAATTTTTGTGTGTATATGATGGGTTTAGAGAGGAGAAAAAGAAGAACCCAGAATGATTATACATTGCAGAAGTGAACAGTGAGTGAATGGAGGGAAAAATGTACAACTCACTGTCTCCTTCTGTTCCTTGCACCTTGCTGAATTTGAAGGTTGATTTGTTTGTTCTTAACATGTGTAGAAGAACCAGTGCATATAATCCTAGCGAAGATGGCAGCATTTAACCAACTGAGTATAAAATTACTAAAGTTCTGGGCATATTGGCTAGTGTCTACTCTGAGGTGAGAGGGAGTGGTGATGACAATTGCTACTGATGGAAAATCCAATTAAAATTTACTAAGAAATTCTTGAACACCTAATTTGATGCCTCACTCGGTCTTTGATGCTGCAATTCTCATCAAAGAAAGTATATTTCCTGATTAAGCTTTAAGAAGTGAAAGGTGTACAAAATAAGTAGAAAAGGAAGAGAAAGTAGAGGAGACAGCCATTGCCACCATTACTAAAACAAACAAGAGCATGGAGACTACACAATGAGCTGTTTAAAGTGCCCACTATGTGCAGGTACCAGGAAAAGTACTTTATCAATGTTATCCCAGCGGATTCTCAAAATGCCTTTACAGTGTGGGTGTAGTGCAGTGGCACAATCTCGGCTCACTGCAAGCTCCGCCTGCCGGGTTCACACCATTCTCCTGCCTCAGCCTCCCTAGTAGCTGGGACTACAGGCGCCCACCACCACTCCCGGCTAATTTTTTGTATTTTTAGTAGAGACCAGGTTGCACTGTGTTAGCCGGGATGGTCTCCATCTCCTGATCTCGTGATCTGCCCGCCTCGGCCTCCCAAAGTGCTGGGATTACAGGCGTGAGCCACCGCGCCCAGCCTGTGTTCTGCATTTGATGGAGGAGAACTTTATTTTCTTCACGTGCCCAGCACATTCTCCACGGAAATCACCATCGAGATGTTCGCAAGTGTAAGCTATAATTTCGAAGGCTACATGGCAGCCCTATCTGTTGACCTCTGAGCTTTTCTGTGAGAAACAAATGAATAACTCATTTAAACCACTGTACTTTGAGTCTTTGTTTCTGTATTATCCTAAATTCTAAATAATACACTGGATGTTAGGAGCACGATTCCCAGGCCTGATTCTATAAGCTCTTGAGTGGTCTTCATTTATCTTAAGTGATTCATATTATTTTACAATAGAATCTCTTGTGATTTAAAACAAAACAAAACAAAACAAAACAATTAACAGACAAGGTCGCACTACATTGCCCAGACTTGTCTCAACCTTGTGGGCTCAAGTAATCCTCCTGCCTCAGCCTCCCAAAGTGTTGGGATCATAGATGTGAGTCACCATGCCTAGCCCCTTGTATTCTTAAATATACACATGCCATCTCTTACTCTGAGGTAAAGAAATTGTCGCCAACACACATAGATTAAATATCTCCTTTTGCATAACAGAAAGACCTCTTGAACTTTCTGAGTAGTGGAGCTGGAAAACACTGGATGAAAGATAAACTGAGTCCCAAATTTGTGGTGTTTTGGAACTCATGTTTTCAACTTTCCACAAATGGTATAGAGCAAAGAGTCCTGGTATCTTGGCCTCAAATTTAATTGTTACTCCACCGTATCACCAGTAAATTGTGTGATTGAGGATCTTTGTAACATTATTTCAAGACTCCTATGCCTCAATTATTAAGTTAGAATAAATTATAAAGTACTTGAGAAAATCAAAGGAAGCAAAGGCTATATGAAAGGCTTGTGTTAGCTGGAAAACTTTTTAAGCTTTTGGAGACTTACTTTGTCCAGTGTACTGGAAGAGTCCAAGAAAAGGATTTAAAAAAAAAAAAAAAAAAAAGACAAAGTACAATCACGATCTTCAGTCTCTTATCAGACAAGATTAATTCTAATGATAACAATGAATTAGAAGTAATCTGTGGCTCCAGTGGCACAATCGGTTAGCGCGCGGTACTTATAAGAATTAGAAGTAATCTGAACAAATCTGTAAATTTTGAGAGTGCAGAGAAAGTAATGATTAACACTAAAAGGTATATAATAGGTGTTTTTGAATAATAAAATACATCATTTTGATGTGATTGAGGCTAAAGACTCAGGAGGAGCCCAATATCAATTTGAGTCATTCATGGCTAGAGGAGAAACAAAAGCAAGACACAAAGAGTGTGGACCCTCACAGAATTAAAAAAGCCCTTCTTGGTTTTGAAGATTTGATTATGATACATGACATGTTTATGGCATGATGGGAAATGTGCATGACATTTTACAAATCTGAGATTGTATAGAAATTAATGAGACCTCACTTGGTTGTGGGGTTCTTGCTTGTCCTGAGACCTAGTAATAAGCATATGGTCTTTAGAAGATATCATGGTGGGGATCTCGATACTCTTGCCACTGTGTTTTCAGAATTGGAGACAATGGCATCGTTTCTGATTGTGCTGTATTTGAGGCAAAAGTCAGGGCAATGAATAGAGAAGCAGCATTCATTCTTCTAATTGTATATTTCTTTTTGTTAATGCTTCAAAGCAAATGACATGAAAAATTATATATAATGGTGATGAGCAGATTTGTCCATTTGTAGACGATGACCACATGCATGGATAGCTGGGCCATTCTTTATTTATGCTCAACCGAGTTTCTGCAAATAGAGAAATCAGCTAATTATCTACAAATTTTTATTCTTTATCTGCATAGAATTTTAATGAACAGGAATTGCCATTTACTAATTTATATTTGTGAAGAGGGAACAATCTCTCCCTTTGGTCATTTCTCTCCCTTTGTAGTTCTCAGACCTGATGGCATTAGAAGAAATAAAATTCTGGCTGGTCATTTTCCTATCACTAAGCAATCCTTTCTGTCGCCTTCCTAACCACAGTTTTCTGAATCAGATTTCTTGCCTGGAATTATGAGGCTGAAGTAGGGTAGGGATATTCTGAAGATTGCCCTTGTTATGTTGTCTTCATAGACCTGGCTCTCTGTGAAGACATGGCTTGGATTTAATTGGGTTGTAATGCACACAAAGTAATCAAGTCAAATCCACAAATGGCCGTTGAGGACAACTATAACAAGGAATTAAGCTTGACAAAATGCCCCTTTACTAATTTCTGGCCTGAAATCTACAGACCTTGTAAGTATTTGGCACAGAGGTGCAACTTCTGTGCTGCTAAATGATCATCATCATTACCAGTAACAAGAGTTTATTATTGCACCAAAATGTCTCTATATTGATTCAGGCTTTCATACTGTCTCTCCCACAAAATAAAATCCCTATCTGGTCTCCCTGCCCCCCTAGTTCCTTTCCAATCCATTCTGTCTGTGGTGGATAAATATTTTTTTAATATAGATCTTGTTTTGCCCTTTTCTCAGCCAAAATCAGTTCAGTGTTTCCTTCATCAACGGCAAATTAATGTAATACAAAGTTCTCATTTAAAGAGTAAACAATCGTTTGTGGACCACCCATGAAGGTTTTAATTATTTTCATTATAACATTACTCAAGTGTAAATCTAAGCATGTACTTCTTAAAATAGTGCTTGAACATGTCTATCATCGAAGCAAATTTACTAATGAAACACAAAAAATACACTGAAACCAAAACCAAAACGATTGTCAATACTAAGCTGTTCCTCCTGAAATGGTGTTATCAGTATAGAATTTAATAGTAGAAGGAAGTGCTTGTGTGATAAGTTCTACTTTTTAAATACAAACTTTATTGTTTTATATTTTGATATAATAAATTGAGTCGTCACTATTAGTAGGTTTTAAAAACTCTAATTTTTTTTAATGTCCAATTATTTTGACAGACCAAATAAATACAATAGAATCCAAGTAGCAGATATGTGGAAAGAATAAGTCTTGAGATCTAGTATACAACATGAGGACTCTGGGTAATAAAGCTGTGCCATGTATGGGATTCATACTGAATGAATAGATTTTACCTGCTCTAGCCACCAGAACAAACAAACGAAATGTGTAACTATGTGAAATATGTTAGTTTGCTTCACTATAGTAACCATTTTACTATCCGTGTGTATCCCACAGCATGGTGTATACCTTAATTATACACAACAAACTTTATTTTAAAAGGAATCCTTACACAATTTTTAAAAAATCATGATTGAGGAAAAAAAATCTTTATTGCACATTTGGTATCTGCTATGATCTGAATGTTTGCATCCTCTCAAAATTCCTATGTTAAAATCCTACCCCTGGCCCCCCACCCCCTGCCAAGGTGATGGGCAGGAAGAGAGGTCTTCAGGAGGTGACTAGGTCATGGAGGAACCCTCATGAATAGAATTAATGTCCTTATAAGAAAAGGTCTGAGGGAGCTCAGTGGCCTCTTTTACTATATGAGGACACTGCTAGAAGGCACCATCTATGAATCTGAATACAGTCTTTTTCCAGATGCTGAATCTGCTGTTTCCTTGATCTTGACTTCCCAGCCTCCAGAACTGTGAAAAATAAATTTCTGTTGTTTATAAGCAGTCCACTGTAGATGCTAAAATGAGATTCAACAAAGTTTCTATTTTTCTAGGAATTACCTGAGATCTCGTTAAATGTGGGATTATTTTTAAAAATAATAATAAATAAGGAAATAAATGTGGGATTATTTTCTTAATCTAATGGCTTTCAAACTCTTTAAAGACATGAACCACTCTGTGAAATTTAAATCTCATTGATGATCAATGCCCCCAGCCCCTATTATACAGCTTGATCTGTTTCTTTGTAGCACTTCTCAGAAATATAATTAAATAATGGTTAATGCATTTATCTAAGTCCCTGCTACAAAGACGTCAAGAGGAAAGGGCCTACAAGTCTGTTTTGGTCAAAAATCTGTTTGAACCACCCTACACAGTGGCTGTGATATGGAAGACACTCAATAAATTTTGCACGAGTCCTAAAGCAGGTTTGCTCTGGTTGAGACTGGAATGGGACTCTTCCAGCTAAGTCCCTCCTATTCTTCTTCAGTGGTCTCTGGAGTGGCTTAGCACAATGTCTAATGTTCATCAGAGTATATTTTGGGGAAAAACAAAAGTCCATAAAATACTCAGTTTTCTCATTCTTCATTGATAAAGTGGAGGTGATAATGAGCAACCAACAAGGTTGTCTTAAGGATGATCCAAGATAAGATAATGTATGTAAACATGGGTTTTAAACCTTAAAAATTATTTACCACTATTTGCCATCTTTAGAAATCTAAGACTTGGCTATCACTCAAACTCTCCTTTAATATCTGGAATAGAAGCCTGGACGTACTGGACTGAGCCAAATGTAATTTCTATAATATGTGTTAAAAATATTAGAGGCGGGTGGGCACGGTGGCTCATGCCTGTAATCCCAGCACTTTGGGAGGCTGAGGTGGGTGGTGGGTCACTTGAGCCCAGGAGTTTGAGACCAACCTGGGCAACATGGTGAAACCCCACCTCTACAAGAAATACAAAAATTAGCTGGGTGTGGTAGCCTGTGCCTGTAATCCCAGCTACTTGGGAGGCTGAGGCAGGAGAATCACTTGAACCCAGGAGGCGGAGGTTGCAGTGAGCTGAGATTGCACCACTACACTCTAACCTGGGCGACAGAATGAGATTCCATCTCAAAAAGAAAAAACAAACGAACAAACAAGCAAACAAAAAGGTAAAGACTTCCCTTGTGGACGCTGGTTTAATGAAAGCAGCTCAAGTCCAGAATCAAAGTATATCACACTCAAAATGACCAAATACTAATTGAATTTCCTTTTCTGAACCCTTTGTCTTTACTTTATTTTGACCTCTGCAGCCCCATCAGCTCCAGAGTAATATATTTCACACCTCATATCCTTATTTACAGGTCTTTGGGAGAAATCATGCATGTACCTGACACTTTTGAGTTGAGAGCACAATTAGAAATAATTTTGAAATGGCTTACTCTGGAATCTACACATTTGGGGTGTGTGCAGTGGTCAGAATGGAGCTAAGTTTGAGGAGGAAAAGGAGACAAAACTTTAGAAAGACAAAGTGTGTTTTTAAAGGCTTGAGAACAATTATTCTAAAAGAATCCTCTGGTCTGCACTGCTCTTGTTTAAATAAATACTGCAATTAAATCAGAGTCCATATAGACAGGACTTTAGAACCTCGAGGTCCTGTCTTAGGCAAACCTGCATCCAAAGTCTAGCTTTAATACTTCCTGTATATGTTCTTATACAGGTGACTTGATCCCTTCATGCAGCTATTTCCTTATATGCAAAATGCAGGTATTAGCAGTATCTGGTTCCCAGGGTTGTCATGAGCATGAAATCACACAATTCTTAGCCTGCAATTATAAGAGTTCTATATAAGGTTTTGAGACCTGAAGTGTCTCCAGAGTGTTGCACTGCTATTACGATCAAGCCCCAGAAGTTCCTCATCTATGCCTTTTTATTAAAATTCCACATCTGCGTTTTCTAGCCGTTAATACCAGTGGATGTAAACTCTGCAAAAACAGAAGGGTTTGTCTGTTTAGTTTCCTACTGTATCTCCAACAACTTAACTAATGCCTAGAACACAGTAGACATTCAATAAATACATGCAGAATAAATGAATGCAATAAAAGAAAAACCAGAATGGTAATGACATACCACATTATTAGTAGCTAGTTAGGTAGACTAGCATCTTCTTCCCCTGATCCAACCATAGCAGGGTACAAAATCCTTAAGAGCTCAGACTCTGAATGCAGATTGCACAGATTTTCAATCTTGATTTCACTACTTATTAAATATATAACAGTGGGAAAGTTAAATGGTTCCTCTGACCTCTGTTTTCACAGGTGTAAGACGAGGGCAACACTGACACTTCCATTATGTGGTTTTCAGTGAGGGTTAGATAAATTACTTTATATAAAGTGTCCAGAGAAGTTGCTAGCACATAGAATGTGTCATATGTGTTAAATATTACTGTTAGTGTTTGTATCATTTTGTATAATGACATGTAGATTACAAAGCAGACTTATTATTGGTATTCCTAAATTTGTCTGTTTATTAATAGCATATATCATGTCATTTGATGTTCACGAATAATCAAATACGGGAAGTGCTTTACCCATAGTACAGTTGAGAGACCTAAGGCTCACAGATGGAATTAATTTGCCAAGATCACACGTAATTAGTAAGTAGCAGAAATGAGACATAAGCTTGATATGAGTAACACCAAACTTTACTCCAATGTCCAGCAAAGAGCATGGAGATGGTTTATATTTACAAGTCACTCAGAAAGGGTTTTCCATACCACATCATTGCCCCTTGTCCATGGTAAGACACAAGAAGCATTCCTTAGTGATCCTACATGTTTCTCTAATTTTTTCCCTTTATCAGAGTCCCTGTCTCACAGTAAACTTTCAAATGGTAGACATGTTAAGGGAAATGCTATTGATTGTGGCTACATTTTGTGAGATACCTGACATTCTAGGCCAATACTCCATACTTTTCAGTCTTTCTCATCAATTTCACACAATGATTCCATAAGATGAACACAATCATTGACGTCTTAGCTGACAAAAATTCAGAAGTTATGTATTTTTCTCCAGGCACCCCAGTTGATATATAGTAGAATTGGAATTTAAACAGGCCTGGTGACCCAAAAACTTGATTCTGTATCCTATCCTGAAGAAATATGCAAGTGATATCAAACCTGATATGATATCAAGCCTGATATTGAAACTTTAATCCACTTCCTCAAAGACCCTGGAAGAAAATGTGACACTCAACATAGCAGGTGGGTGATCAGATTGGTTTCTCTCTCTCCTGACTCCAGCTTGTCATGGACAAAATAGAAATAATGAAGTGTCAATAACTAAAAGTTTATTCCTGGCAAACAACTGATGAGTGTTTTCAGAGGCTCCTGTTTTTTGACCTTTAGGTGCCCTAGACAGTGACGGAATCTTGTTGAAAGCTCTTTAAGCTGAAATTAATTTATGCTCGACAGTGATTAAAACAGAAAGTGAGAAGGGGATGGAAATTAACAAATCCATCTTTATTGCTGAGATCCCATTATGATTATAAGGAGAGAGAAAAATCAACGTGGCGGGTGCCAGCTGCAATCTGGTAAAGAGTTTAAACAACCCGTCCCGCTTGGGAAATGCCCTTGGGTGGACAGATTTATCTGTCACTGAGGCTCTCAGAGAGAGGGGCTTATTTATCAAGGACTGGAATGCTGAGGTCCTTAACTTACTTTTGGAATAAGAGGCTGGCTCGTACAGATAGCTGCCAGAGGAACAGGCCAAAAGTTTTGACAGATGAAGTCTCCTGAAAGGCAAAGTTTTCTGGTGCATCCAGGAACAGAAATGGCTGAATTGCTGAATTACCATGCCCTGGGTTCCTGTTGGGTCAGTCTCTTTCTCTTGGGTACATGCCTTTATACTGCAATTCATCATGTGCTCTTTGGGAGGGCTCTGAGGCCAAGTACCTTGTTTCATGCCAGAAATTCACAATGCTCCTTGGACCATGCATTATATGTGTAGGAGCCCAAACAAATATTAAAGAAGAAATGACCACTATTCCTTTATTCATTCTTCAAAAATAATATTTGCCAAACACCTCACATGCATCATGCTCAATACCAGGCAATGAAGATAAAGATGTTAGGTAACAGAATATCTTTGTCCTCATAGAGCCAACCTGAGATAGTGAGGCTCATTTCCCTTTAAAACTGAAATCAGAATTCTCCAAAAGACAATCTTAGACTCACAGCATTTCAAGAGAACTAACATATGCTGAGAACTTCCTATGTTCCAAACATTTGACAGATGATGTCTCAATACTGGAAACAATGAAAGTAAGTATTCTTTACCTGATTTTACATTAAGTGAGTGAGAGCTCATAGAGGTGAAATGACTTCTTTTTGGGCACAGAACTAGAATAACTGGAGCCAGAGAGTTTATACACAGACCTGTTACATACCAAAATCTGTTTTTTCTCTACTGTCCTCATCACATCAAGATATGATGGTGAAATAAGATCATGAGTCTAAGAGGAGGCCTGACTCTGTGTTTTGGCTCAAGCGCTTACTGACTTTGTGACCTTGGGAAAATTATTGTGTCTTACAGTGTATAGATGTTCTCATTTGTAGAAAAAAGGGATAAGATTCCCTGCTCTTCCGGTTTCACAGGCTAATCTTAGGATCAGAGGAAATAACATAAGTAAAAGTGCTTTGCAAATGTAAGCTATTATTGTTAGATAGTTTAGTCTCTACTAATACATAAATCTCCATAGTATTTCTTAATGTACCTCATAATAGCTTGTATTTTAAAACTGTAAAACTGAAAACATTATATCACCTCTTGTAAACATGTAACTCAAGGGACTGATATTTAAACTATGATTCTTCCAATTCACTTTATCATTGGATATATCTCAAAAGGAATATTTGCTTTATTTCAAAGCAGGTAAGAACATTGTGAGTTGAATATCTGAAAACATTAATGATAAAAATAATAATGATAAAATAGTCTTTTATTTGGTGGCTACTATAATCTTATGGGAATTAGTATTGCTAAAGGAGGAAACTGATAGCTTGTTTAGTCCCTGAGGTAAACATTGTATTATTGTTATCATGTACAGAGTCATAGTGGTTGCCCGTGGAAGGAACTTTAGTGGAGTAGGGTTGGGATGATGGAGTTCATCTACCTACTTAGTTCCTTTGGAGAGTTATTTTACCTCTCTGGACCACTGCTTCCTTTTTTTTTTTTTTTTTAACAAAAGGGTCCTATTTAATATTGAGATATATATCCCTTAAGATTATAATTATTTCATGAAAAAATGATTCTTCAAAGTACTAAAGATACATTAAGCACTGCTTAATTGCTATGATTTTACCCTCAACTCTGAGTTGCTATGAGATGGAGATTCAAGCGTAATTCAAATGCAGTGATGTCTCCGGCAGGGAACTGGAAGCAATTGGCCCCCTTTACTTGCAATAGAATCCTTCTTTGCAAGGTTTGAGGAAGCTACATGCAGAGAATTAAGGTGGATGTTATACCCTGAGGTGAAATAGAGTTGGAAGAAGTAGCATAAATTTGAAGCCTGGGAAGTACTTCCTACTTTCACCTATTCACTTGCTTTCAAAATACAAATCTTGAAATTAGGATTCTAGGGAATTATGCCAAATGAGAAAGTGGAAAGAGAGAGAGAGTTAGTTTTGTCATTTGATCCAGAAGTGAAACCATGCTAGTGTTAAGAAGCAAGAACCATATGGGAAGAGTCAATTCACGTGGAATTTAAATGCACAGTGAGCATTATGAGTGAGTATAGCCCAAATGAGATTTTGAACTCTGACTCAGATTAGCAATTCCTCTTACCTTAAAGAAAAGTTGATGAGTTAATGTAAAAGCAATCACAGGGTGAAATTTCATGACTTAGGGAGAAAGAAAAAACTGTTGCTTCTCTAGTGAAACATTTTCAGTGAATCCATATTGACAAGAGCATGATTTCCCACACTATGTTCTATAAATCACGAGTTTCCCAGGATATTGTAGATGTTACTAGAATGAGTTATCTGCGGAAAATGTGTTTGAAAAACATCAAGTTAAACACTTTACTAGGTTGCTTTACTACATGACTTCTCACAGTCCTCGATAACCTGGTTATTTATTACGAGCCTCTCAGAGGGGATATAATATCCTGAATATGAATATTCAGGCATATTTAACAAAAATCATTATAATGGAGCATTTCTATGGATAAATGTTATGACAAATACACTTTGGAAGATGCCATTCTAAAAGATATAATCCCAAGCTAGGAGTACTTCTTTCACTGCCAGCACTGTTAACTTAGTGGCTGCTTTTTCACTCATGAAAGTTCTTAGTTGGTTGAATCGCTCAGGCACTTCTTCCCGCATTCTACCACCAGAACTCAGTCACCTTACCTTACTGAGACACAAAGGGGTTTGGAAAATCTGGGGTTTCTTTATGCCTAGGAATAAAATAAAACATATCCACTACTGTCTTATGCTCAGTAGTCACTTGGAAGCTTTCTATGCTCTGTGCCCAAAATTACTGGAAAAGATTCATGGCAACATATTTTATATTTTTTCAATTTCCTTATGTTTCTTGCATATTTTGTATTGTTGATTTTGCACATTTTTTTCTTTTTCCTCAACCTATCTCACTTTTCTTCTTCTTATCTCTGAGAGGGAACTGTAACCATCCTAAAAGACCATTAAAATGTCACTTCTACCATGATACCCTATCTGCTCATCCTATCATACTTGTTTCAACTTGTCGTCTCCCTATATGACATTTATAATATCTCTATTATATGACAAATACTAATTTAGGATTTATTGGATACTCTTAACTCTCTTAATATAAAATTTTGGGAGGCAATTGTGGCACGACATAGAAGGAAGATTAGGGTTTTCAGAATGAGGCAGATCTTAGTTTACATCCTGGCTTTATCACTTACTAAATATATTACTTTGACAAGGTAACATTACAACTCTGCAGTGCTTCTTCACTGGAGAATCAGGGACTTAAAACGTTTCGTTGTTTTTTTTTTTTTTTTTTTTTTTTGAGACCGAGTCTCACTCTGTTGCCCAAGTTGTAGGGCAGTGGCACGGTCTCGACTCACTGCAACCTCTGTCCCCTGGGTTCAAGCGATTCTCCTGCCTCAGCCTCCAAAGTAGCTGGATTACAGCTTCCTGCCACCACGCCTGGATAATTTTTTGTATTTTTAGTAGAGTTGGGGTTTCACCCTGTTGGCCAGGCTGGTCTTGAACTCCTGACCTTGTGATCCACCGGCCTCAGCCTCCCAAAGGGCTGGGATTACAGGTTGAGCCACAATGCCAGGCTGACTTAAAACCATTCTAAGTCAGGTTGTTGGAAGGTTCAAATAACATAATATACAAAGGTTCTTAGTACAATGTGCCTTCCAAAGATGAAGTCGTGTACATATGTTTATTGTTATAATTGTTTTCATTGGTTGTGTTTTTTTGTAGCCAAATTGACCCAGCCTGTAATCTTCACCCTGCCATTTATTAGTGGCCTGACTTAGAGAAAATCACTTTCCACTTCTGAGTCTCAGGTTTTTCATTTGTAAAATTGGGTATGACCTTCCCTTTCTGAGTGAACAGCAAGAAGAAATGTTTATCACAACGTCTGACATAGAGCAGAGGAACAAATAATTAATGAATTTATTACAAACTACTTCAATACAAGGCATAAAAACATTTATTCACTTAATGATTCTATCTAGGAAAGAAAAAAGAGTTTCCTCCACATAGCTTGCTTTTGTGCCTAAGGACCTGTAGCCAGACAGTTCTTCGTTAATTTCCCTCTTAGTCTTGAAAACTGTAATCTAAGCCAGGTTCTTCTTTTCTGATGTGAACTTGGTCACCTTCCTTCTTATACTATCCTCTTAGGCACTTGAAGACTATTAAATCGGCCCGGCATCTTTCTCTTCTCCAGGCTGAATCCCTTTAATCTTGCATCCCAAGTTTCCATTTCCAGTTCTTTAATCATTTCTTATTGCACTGCCCTTCCATTTTTGAAGCATGCAGAGGCACAGGAGGAAACAGAAAGTCCTACAGTAATATGCAGAAACAGCATGAACCTACACTACAAACTAACTGATAAAGGACAGTATTCATATATGTATGTGTATGTATGTGTGTATGTATATATATATATATGAACAGTTAGAAGTAGTAAACTCCAGGAAATTTCTCTTTACTCCCTACTAGCAGCACCACTTCTACTATCATCTTCAGAGCCAATAGCAGGTGGCATTTTACAGGTATTCCTTTCTCTATGAATAACAAACGTTTAGCCATTTATGTCTGGATGTTGTGTTCACTTGAATCAACATCAAATACTTACCATATGCCAGTTGTTCTATACACAATATTCCAGTTGAAGTCCTGTTTCTGCAAATGCAAAATAAGCAGTAAACAAATAATGTATAATCATATCATGGCTATGGATACCGATATTAAAGAAAACAGTCATGTAAGGGAAAAAAGCAATAAAAACCTTTGGTCTTACACAAAACATAGATCTCCCACTAACCAGCTGCGAATATTGTATGAGTGAACTCTCTTTGAGTCTCAGGTCTTATCATTTGTGGAACTTGATAGGGCCAATAGCCCTTCAGAGTTTTCTTGGAAACTAAATAAACCAATATTCAAAAAGTATTTACCTCTGTGTCTGACACCTAACACTCAAAAAACCACTTTCGTTTCCTGTCTTTGTTTTGCAAGTACAAAGAAGTATCAAGTAAAGAAATCACAGTGGCAGAAAACCTTTTCAAATAGAGTACTCAAGTTTGTTAACAAACACTTGTTCGTAATATTTCTTCTGCCTTTATTTTAAGAATCAATTTCTATTAGTATAAGGCAAATTATGCAGCCCCCAAACTGTAATCAAACGTCTCTCTTTCACCTTCTCTTCTTTTTTTCTGCCTTTGTTTTATGCAAACCTCCTCTTCTGTTTATTCATAATAATCTGTCTCCCTCATCTGCCCTCATTTCCTTATTTTCCCTGTCTAATCTATCTCCACCACTGTGTTTCTTCTTTTTTTCTTCCTGTCCTTTGAATCTGCTTTTCTCTCTCAACAACCAAGAGTGATCATGAAAGGTGGAAAAAAACACAGGGAGAGTTGATGATGATATAGGACTGTGATCAGGGATATAGCCTTTGGAATCAGAGAGTTCTGGATTTCAATCCAGATTCTCTCATTTATTAGCTAATAATATTGGAAAGGTACTTAACATTTTAAAAAATGATAATTGTACATATTTATATGATATTTTAAAACATGCATACAATGTATAATGATCAAATCAGGGTGACATGGTTTAGATTTGTGTCCCCGTGCAAATATCATATTGAATAGTAATTCCCAGTGTTTTAAGAAGGCCTGGTGGGGTGTAATTGAATCATGGAGATGGATCTCCCCTTGCTGTTCTCGTGATAGTGAATGAGTTCTCACAAGGTCTGGTTGTTCAAACGTGCAGCACCTCCCACTGCTTTCTCTTCCTCCTTCTCTGGCCATGTAAGATAGGCCTGCTTCCCCTTTGCCTTCCACCATGACTTTAAGTTTCATAAGGCCTCTCAGTCATGCTTCCTGTACAGTCTGCAGAACTGTGAGTCAATTAAACCCCTTTTCTCTATTAATTATTCAGTCTTAGGTAGTTCTTTATAGCAATGTGAGAACAGACTAATACACAGGGTAAGTGGAAGATCCATCACCTCAGTCATTTATCATTTTTTTTTTTTTTTGTGCATGTTGGGAACATTCCAAATCTTTCTTTTGAGAAACTTTGAAATATAAAATACATTATTGTTAATTTTAGTCCCCCTACTTTGCTATTGAACACTGTACTTTATTCCTTCTAACAGTATTTTTGTACCACTTTTCCAGCTTCTTTTTATCCACACTCCTCCCTACTCTTCCCAAACTGTGCTAATCACCAAACTACTCTCTTCCTCCATGGGATCAATGTTTTTAGCTCCAATATGAGTGAGAACATGTAATATTTGTCTTCCCGTGCCTGGCTTATTTCACTTAACACTACGTCCTTCAGATTCATCCATGTTGTGCGAAACAAACAGATTTTATTCTTTTTTGAGTGAATAATATTCCTTTGTGTGTATATATATTTTCTTCATCAATTCATCCATAAATGGGCACTTAGATTTATTCCATTTCTTGGCTATGGTGAAGAGTGCCACAATAAATATAGAAGTGCAGATATCTTTTTGACATAGTGATTTACTTTCTTTTGGATATGTGTCTGTTTTTATGCCAATACCATACTGTTTTGGTTACTATAGTTTTGTAATGTATATATTTTTTAATTTTTAATTTTTATTTGTTCTGGGTACATAGTAAGTGTATATATTTATGGGGTACATGAGACACTTTGATACAGGCATGCAATGTGTAATAATCACGTCATGGAAAATGGAGAATTTATCCCCTCAAGCATTTATCCTTTGTGTTACAAACAATCCAGTTTTACTCTTTTAGTTACTGTAAAATGTACAATTAAATTATTATGGACTCTTGTGTTATCAAATACTAGGTCTTATTCATTCTGTCTGTTTCTTTTGTACCCTCTAACCAACCCCACTTCCCTTTTTTCTCACCTACTTCTGTTCCCAGCCTCTGCTACCCATCCTTCTACTCTCTATCTCCACAAGTTCAATTGTTTTGATTTTTAGCTCCCACAAATAACACGTGAAAAACATGCGAAGTTTGTCTTTCTGTGCCTGACTTGTGTCACTTAAAATAATAACCTCCAGTTCCATCCATGTTGTTGCAAATAACAGAATCTTCTTCTTTTTTATAGCTAAATAGTACTTCATTGTGCATATGTACCACATTTTTTAATCCATTTATCTGTTGATGCACATGTAGGTTGGGTCCAAATCTTAGCTATTGTGAACATTGCTGCAACAAACATGGAAGTGCAGATAGCTTTTCAATATACTAATTTCCTCTCTTTTGGGTACATACCCAGCATTTGGATTGCTGAATCATATGGTAGCTCAATTGTTAGTTCTTTGAGGAACCTCCAAACTGTTCTCCATAGTGGTTGTACTAATTCCCATCAATAGTGCAAAAGTATATGAAGATTCTCTTCTCCACATCCTCTCCGGCATTTGTCATTGCCTTTTTGAATTCAAGCCATTTTAACTGGGGTGAGATACGATCTCATTATAATTTTGATTTGCATTTCTCTGATGATTAGTGATGTTGTGCACCTTTACATATGCCTATTTGCCATTTGTATGTCTTCTTTTGATAAATGTCTATTCAAATCTTTTGCCCATTTTAAAAATTAGATTATTTTATTATTTCCTATAAACTTGTATGAGCTCCTTACATATTGTGGTTATTAATCCCTTGTCATATGAGTAGTTTGCAAATATTTTCTCCCATTCTGTGGGTTGTCTTCACTTTGTTGACTGCTTCTTTTGCTGTACAGAAGAAGCCTTTTAACTTGATGTGATACTATTTGTCCATATTTGTTTTGGTTGTCTATTCTTGTGCAGTATAACTCAGGAAATCTTTGCCAGACCAATATCCTGGAGAGTTTCCCCAGTGTTTTCTTATAGTAGTTTCAAGGTGTGAGTTCTTAAATTTAAGTCTTTAACCAATTTTGATTTGTTGTTTTTTTGTATATTTTGAGGTATAGGTGTCAAATTTTATTTTTCTGTGTATAGATACCCAATTTTTCCAGCACCCTCTATTGAAAATACTGTCTTTTCCCCCCATGTATCTTCTTGGCACTTTTGTTGAAAATGAATTCACTAGGCCTGGCACCCTGGCTCATGCCTGCAATCCCAGCAGTCTGGTGGATGGCTCTCCTGAGGCCAGGAGTTGAAGACCAGCCTGGCCAACAGAGCAAAACCCAGTCTCTACCAAAAATACAAAAATTAGCCAGATGTGGTGGTACCCACCTGCAGTCCCAGCTACTTGGGAGGCTGAGACAGGAGAATTGCTTAAACCCAGGAGGTGGACGTTGCAGTGAGCCAAGATCACACCACTGCACTCCAGCATGGGTGACAGAGTGAGACTTCATCCCCAGAAAGAAAAAAAGAAAAGAGAGGGAGAGAGAGAGAAAGAAAGAGAGAGAGACAGAGTGAAGGAAAGAAAGAAAGAAAGAAAGAAAGAAAGAAAGAAAGAAAGAAAGAAAGAAAGAAAGAAAGAAAGAGAGAAAGGAAGGAAGGAAGGAAGGAAGGAGAGAGAGAAAGAAAGAAAGAAAGAAAGAAAGAAAGAAAGAAAGAAAGAAAGAAAGAAAGAAAGAAAGAAGGAAGGAAGGAAGGAAAGAAAGAGAAAGAAAGAAAGAAAGAAAGAAAGAAAGAAAGAAAGAAAGAAAGAAAGAAAGAAAGAAAGAAAGAAAGAAAGAAAGAAAGAAAGAAAGAAAGAAAGAGAAAACGAGTTCACTGCAGGTGCATGGACTTGTTTCTGGGCTCTATTCTGTTCCATTGGTCTATATGTCTGTTGTTATGCCAATATCATGCTGTTTTGGGTTTTGGTTATAGCTCTGTAGTATAATTTGAATTCAGGTAATATGATTTCTCCATTTTTTTTTTTTGTTTGTTTTTGTTGCTGTTGTTTTTTGTTTGTTTGTTTTTGCTCTGGATAGCTTTGCTATTCTGGGTCTTTTGTGGTTTCATATAAATTTGAGGATTATTTTTCCGTTTCTGTTAAGAGTGCCATTGCTATTTTGACAGAGATTGAATTGATTCTGTAGATTGTTTTAGGTAGTTTGGACAGCTTAACTATGTTGATTCTTCTAATCCATTAATGTAGAATATCTTTCAATTTTTTGGCCTCCTTTTTCATTTCATCAGTGTTTTATGGTTTTCATTATAGAGATGTTTCACTTATTTGGTTAATTTCTAAGTATTTAATTTTACTTCTGGCTATTGTAAATTTGATTACTTTTTTGTTTCCTTTTCAGATTGCTCACTGTTGGCATATAGAAATGCTACTAATTTTTGTATGTCGATATTGTATACTGCAACTCCATTGAGTTTGCTTTTGAGTTCTAATATTTTTGGGTGTAGTCTTTAGGTTTTTCCAAATATAAGATCATATTATCTGTAAACAAGGATAGTTTGACTTATTCCTTTGCAATTGGGATGTCCTTCATGTCTTTTTCTTGTCTGATTACTTTAATAAGGCTACCTGTAATTTTGTTGAATAACCAGGTGAAAGTGGGCAACCCTGTTGTGTTCCACATCTTAGAGAAATGACTTTCAAGTTTTCCCCACTCAGTATGATACTAGCTGTGTCTGTCATATATGACTTTTATTACATTGAGGTATGTTCCTTTTATACTCAAGTTTTTTTAGGGTTTTTATCATGAAGGGATATTGAACTTTATCAAATACTTTTTCAGCAGCAATTGAAATGATCTTTTTTTTTTTTTTTTGTCCTTCAGTTTGTTAATATGATGTAATGTACTGATTGATTTGCAAATGTTGAACCATGCTTGCATACCTAGGGTAAACCCCACTTGACCATGGTGAATGGTCTTTTTAATGGTCTTGTTGAATTCAGTTTGCTAGTATTTTGTTGGGGATTTTTACATCAATATTCCTCAGAGATAGTGGCCTGTACTTTCCTTTTTTTGATATGTCTTTTTCTGATTTCGATATCAGGGTAATACTGGCTTTGTAGAATTGGTTCATAAGTTTTCTCTCCCATTTTCAAAGTATTTTGAGGAGAATTGATATTAGTTCTTTTTTAAATGTTTGGTAGAATTCAGCAGTGAAGTCATCAGGTCCTGGGCTTTCCTTTACTGGAAGAAACTTTATTATGGCTTTGATCTCATTACTCGTTACTGGTCTTTTCAAGTTTTCAATTTCTTCATGGTTCAGTCTTGGTAGGTTGTATGTGTCTAGAAATTTATACATTTCCTCTAGATTTTCCAATTTATTGAAATATCTTTGCTTATAGTAGCCACTGATGATCCTCTGAATTTCTGCAGTATCAGTTGTAATGTCTCCTTTTAAATCTCTAATTTTACTTATTTGAGGGTTCTCTCTGTTTTTCTTAGTACAGCTAAAGATTTGTCAATTTTACTTATCTTTTCATTTTATTGAACTTCTATATTGTTTTCTTCATTTATTTCATTTATTTCTGATCTGATCTTTTTTATTTTTTTCTTCTAATTTTGGGTTTGGTTTGCTCTTGCTTTTCTAGTTCTTTAAGGTACATCATTAGGTTATTTATTTGAAGTTTTATTTTTTGACATGGGCACTTACAACTCTAAACGTCCCTCTTTTTACTGCTTTTGCTGCATCTCATAGGTTTTGGTATGTTGTGTTTCCATCAGCATTTGTTTCAAGAAATTTTTCAATTTCTTTCTTGACACACATTATTCAGGAGCATATTGTTTAATTTCATGCATTTATATAATTTCTAAAATTTATCTTGTTATTAATTTCTAATTTTACTCCAGATAAGATGTTTGATATTATTTCATTTATTTTGCATGTTTTAAGACTTGTTTTTTGACCCAGCATATAATTTATCCTTGAGAGTGTTCCATGTACTGAGAAGAATGTGTATTCTATAGCCATTGGATAAAATGCTCTATAAATATTTACTAGGTCCATTTGGTCCGTAGTGCATATTAAGTCTGTTTCTTTGTTGATTTTCTATCTGGAAGATCTGTCCAGTGCTGAAAGTGGGGTGCTGAAGTATCTAGTTATTGTTGTTTATTTCTTTAATTAGCTTTAATAGTATTTGATCCATACATCCAGTTGCTCCAGCATTGGGTGCATATATATTTACAATTATTATAATCTATTGCTGAATTGACCCCTTTATCATTATATAATGATCTTCCTTGTATCTTCTTACCATTTTTGTCTTTAAATATAGTTTGTCTAAGTAAAACTACTCCTGCTCCTTTTAGGTTTTCATTAGCATGGAATGTCTTTTTCAATTCCTTTATTTTTACTCTAAGCGTATTTTTATAGGTGAAATACATCTCTTGTAGGCAAAAGCTCACTGGGTCTTGCTTTTTAATCTATTTGGCCACTCTGTATCTTTAGATTGAAGAGTTTTGTCCCCTACATTCAATGTTATTATTGGTAAGTACGGACTTGGTCGTGCCGTTTTGTCATTTGTTTTCTGGTTGCTTGTGGTCTTTTCTTTTTCTTTCATTCCTTCCTCTTTTCCTTTTAGTGAAGGTAATTTTCTCTGATCATATGATTTAATTTCTTCCTTTTCATTTTCATGTATCTATTGTATGTTTTTCAATTTGAGGTTACCATGAGGCTTAAAATTCTGTATCTTATAACATATTATTTTAAATGATAACAACACTGATTGTATAAACAAACAAAGCAACAAGCAAGCAAAAAGAAAACTAATAAAAACTCTGCCCTCTACCTTCATACCCCTGCTTTTTAACTTTTTGTTGTTTCTCTTTACGTCTTATTTTACCATGTCTTGAAAAGTTTCAGGTATATTATTTTTTATTAGTTCATATTTTAGCCTTTCTATGTAAGATAAGAGTAGTTTACACACCAAATTACAAGTTTTAATAATCTGTGTTTTTCTGTGTGCTATTACCAGTGAGTTTTGTACCTTCAGATGATTTTTTATTGCCCATGAACATACTTTTTTCCCATATTGGAGAACTCCTTTTAGCATTTCTTGTAGGACATATTTGGTGTTGATGAAATCCCTCAACTTTTGTTAGTCTGTCAAGATTGTTCTTTCTCCTTCATGTTTGAAGGTTATTACCACCTGATATACTATTCTAAGGTAAAAAAAAAAATTTTTTTCTTAAGCACTTTAAATATTCCATTCTTTCCTGGCCTGTAAGATTTCTACTGATAAGTCTGCTGCCAGATTATTGGAGCTCCATTATATGTAATTTATTTTTTTCTTCTGCTGCTTTTACAATCCTTTCTTTATATTTGACCTTTAGGAGAATGATCATTAAATGCTTTGAAGTAGTAGTCTTCTTTGGGTTAAATCTGCTTTATATTCTATAACCTCTTCTACTTGAATGTTGATATCTTTCTCTAGGTTTGGAAAGTTCTCTGATATTATCCTTTTGATAAACTTTCTAAACCTATCTCTTTTTCTATCTCCTGTTTAAGGCTGATAACTCAGATTTGCCCCTTTAAGGCTGTTTTCTGGATTTTGTAGGTGTGCTTCTTTTTAAAAAAAAAAATCTTTTTTTTTTTTTTTTTTTTGCCTCCTCTGACCTTGCATTTTCAAATAGTCTGTCTTCAAGCTCACTAATTCTTTCTTCTGCTTGATCTATTTTGCTATTAAGACATTGATGCATTCTTCAGTAGGTCAACTGTGGTTTTCAACTCTAGAATTTCTGTTTGAGTCTTTTTACTTATTTCAATATTTTTGGTGAATTTATTTGATAGAATGCTGGATTCTTTTTCTGTGTTATTTTGAATTTCTTGAGTTTCCTCAGCACAACTATTTTGAAGTAATTGTCTGAAATGACACATATCTGTGTGTCTCTGGAATTGGTCTCTAGTGACTTAATTTAGTTCATTTGGTGAGGTCATGTTTTCCTGGATGTTCTTGATGCTTATAGATGTTGTCAGTGTCTGGGCATTGAAGAGTTAGGGATTTATTGTGATTTTCACAGTCTGAGCTTGTTTGTGCCCATCCTTCTTGGGAAAGGTTTCCATGTATTCGAAGGGACTTGGGCCCCATGCCCAATAAAGCTGGTATTTCTCTTGTTGTTGATTCCTAGTCTCATTCCAGAGAAGATGGAATTCCAGAGAAGATGGTTTTTGTAGACTCATAGAGGTACCACCTTGACTGTCTTGGATAAGATCTGGCAGAATTCTTTAGATTACCAGGCAGATACTCTTACTATTTTCTTTTACTTTCTCCCCCAAAATAGAGTCTGTCTCTCTCTGTTTTGAACCACCTAGAACTGGGGAAGGGTTTACAAGCACCCCTGGAGGGGGGGACACAAGAACCACCTAGAACTGGGGAGGGGAACATAAGGCCATCCCAACTGGTTCATATCTGAAGTGAGCACAGCACTGGGTCCCACCCAAGGCCTGCTATAAACACTACCTGACTACCATCTATGTCCACTCAAGGCCCTAGGGCTCTGTGATCAGCAAGTGACAAAGCCAGCCTGGTTTGTGTCCCTCCCTTCAGGAAAGTGAGTTCTCCCAGGTCCTGGGTGGGCCCAGAGATGCTATCTAGAAGGCAGGGGTTAGAGTAAAATCCTTAGTAATTTACTTGATGTTTTATTCTAGTGCAGCTAAGCTGGCACTCAAACAATAATACAAAATACTTCTTGCTCTTTCCTCGCATTTCCACAGGCATAAGAGCCTCTTTCTGTAGCCACCACCACCAGCAGCCCACAGGGGATTCGCCAGGCCACTCTATGTGATGTGTCACATCAATTCTATCACATCACACATGAAATGATGTTCACATAGACCCCAAGGGCTCTTCAGTCAGCTTGTGGTGAATGGTGCCATACTTGGAACTCACCCTTCAGGGCAATAGGCTCATCTCTGGCCCAGGGCAGGTCCAGAACTGCCATCCAAGAGCCTAGACCTTGGCACAGGGACCCCAAGAGCCTGCTTGGTGCTCCACCCTACTGTGGCGGAGATTTGCATAAGATGCAAGACAAAGTCCCCTTTAATTTTTTCATCTGTTTTTCAAACAGAAGGAGTTTTTCATGATAGCCACCACAGCTGGAAATGTGCTGGGTCCCACCTGAAGCCAGCATACCTGAGCCCAAGGCCCATGGCATACTACAGGGATTTTGTTGTTGGTTATTCCAGGTCCAAGGGTTCTTTAGTCAGTGGGTAATGAATCTTGTCAGGACTGGTTCCTTCCCTTCAAGGCAGTGGGTTCCCTTTTGGTCCAAGTTGTGTCTAGAAGTGTTATCCATGACCTAGGGCTTGGAATGGGGGCCTCTTGACTCTGCCTGGTACCCTATCCTACTGTGGCTGAGCTGGTATCAAAGGTGCAACACAAACTTCTCTTTATTCTTTGCTTGCCTCTCCTCAGGCAGAAGAAAGGAGTCACTTTTGTTTTTGTGCGCTCCTCTGGCTGGGTTTGGGGAAGAAGTGGTGCAAGGACTCCCTTACACACCCCATCTGATTTCTCCCTAGGTCACATGCCACCCTAGTTCACTAGCTCTAAGCCTAACCTAGAACTAGGAGTTGCCTAGGAATTGGAGTCCTTGTGTCCTCGATTGCCTTTCAAGTTTATCTAGAACTCCAGAGCACTTTGGCTCACAGTGGTGAGGCCTGCCAAGAAACCCAAGTTCCAACTGAATGATGGGTAGTTCCTCTCTGGCTAGATCTGGTCCAAATTCTCCCTGTGTGTGTGGGCATCAACTGAACACAGCATGGCTTTGCTCTTCACTATGACAGGACAGCATTGAATCCAATGTAAAGCCCGCCAGTCACTGTGCTTGCCCTCCCCCAAGCACAGAGATTCTCTCTCCATGCTGCTGGGGGATGGGGGAGGGATGGTATCCGTGGTTCAATACTGTCTTTCCTACCCTATTCAGTGCCTCTTTCACCACATGAAGTTAAAACCAAGTACTTTGATTGTTCACTTGATTTTTGGTTCTTGTGATGGTGCTTTTGTTTTGTGTTTAGTTACTTGTAAAAATTTGGTATTCCTTCAGGGAAAGGAATGGTGTAGGCTTCTATTTGGCCATCTTGCTCCACCCTCTGGTAGCATATTCTGAAGTTAGATTTTGTGATGTCTCCAGCTTGGTTCCTTTTGCTCAGGATTCCTTTAGCTATTAAGGGTCTTTTGTGATTCCATATGAATTTAAATTTTTTTTTTCAATTTCTGTAAAGATTGTCATAGGTAATTTGATAGGGTTTTCATTGAATCTGTAAATCACTTTGGGGAGTATGGACATTTTAACAATATTATTTCTTCCGACTAATGAATATGAGATATGTTTCCATCTATTGTGTATCCTCTTCAGTTTTTTAAAGTGATGTTTTATAGTTTTTGTTGTGAATACTTTTCACCTCTGGCTACATTTATTCTTGGGTATTTTGTTTTTTCTAGCTATTATAAATGGAATTGCATTCTTGATTTCTTTTTCATATTATTCACTGTCACTGTGTAGACATTCTACTAATTTTATATGTTAATTTTGTGTCTTAAAATTGTATTGAATTCATTTATCAACTCTGAAAGTTGTTATTGTGGTGTCTTTAGGTTTTTCTAAATATAAGATCTTGTAATCAAAAAATAACAATTTTATATCCTCCTTTCTAAATAGGATGTCCTTTATTTCTCTGTCTTACCTAATTGCTCTGGCTAGTACTTCCAGTATTATGTTGCATATGAGTGGTGAAAGTGGGCATCCTTGTCTTGTTATAGATCTTACAGGAATGGCTTTCAATTTCTCCTCATTCAGTATGATGGTGTTAGCTGTGGGTTTGTCATATATGACCTTTATATTAAGGTATTTTTCTTCTGTATTCAGTGTGTTGAAAGATTTTATCATGAAAGGATGTTGAATTATATTAAATGCTGTAACTTTTTAAGCTTCTGTTCCTTCATCAGCAAAATCAGCACAATAATAGTTCTTTCCTCATAGGGTTTTTTTAAAATTAACATTAAATAAAATTATGCATGTCACACATTTAACTCTTAGTAGACTTGGAATAAAGAGTATTATTTTCTGTATTATATATTCAATTAAGAGACAATCTGTTAAGTCTTGAGTGTTATGGTTGGGTACCATGGAGAAGACAATAAAATCAGGATCTCACTCAAAGAGTTAACAGTCCTTTCGAGAAGCAAACATGCCTGTGTAAAAATATAACAGTCATAAAAACCAAACAGCACGATTTTCTATCAAGTGAATGTGTTAGATGAAAGATCACAAATGAGATTTTGTTTTAAAAACTAACTCTAATATATTGGCCTTGGCTGCTTGGAAAGGCATGCTAGGAAGAATTCTGAGATTAATAACAGAATGAGTAGAAAATAAAATGTCATAACTGATTAACAAGGTCTGCCAAAAAACCAGAGGAGAGACTGTCCATCAGAGAATATTTTAGGTAGCATGTTGGAACAAAGAATGAAACGCATTTTTTAGGATCTTTATGAAAACTATATTTTACTAATGTTATTCACTATATGGCATGGATATTGTTGTTCTCATTACAACTGAAACTGAAACTCAGAGAAGTTAAATAATATATCCAGCTCACGCAGCTAGAAAAATGGTGTGGAATAAATCTGAAACCAATATGGATCTAAACACTCATAATCATCATAGTTCTGTGTTGTTTGACAAGAGCGATATAGCAGAGACTGAGTAAATCCTAGTCTTTTTCAATTTTTGTTTACTGTTTATTTTATATCCACAAAAATTTCATCCAGAAAACTATCTGCCTATAGACTAGCTTCTGGTATACAGTAACTACTTAATGTTGAATCAAGTGTAACATCTGAACTTAAACAGCTAAACGTTCTTTATGCATAGAGGAAAAGACACCTGTAAAATGTCACCTGCTATTGCATTTTATCAGTTACTTCCATTTTTCCGGGTGCACAGTAAGCCTATATATTTTTAACTTTTATTAAAGTTAGGTTGGAGCCATGTAACTAGTACTGTATCACAGCATATCGGGAGAACGTATATGTCACAGTTGCGGCCTCTGCAATCTTTCGTGAGATTCTTTGCCCATGCATTATATTCTTTCACCAAGCCTGATGTAGGGGATCTAGCAGAGACCATCAAGAAGACCCAAGGCAACAGTGGAACCCCAAATGGTCTAAAGATGTGAAACCTGTCATTCTTCTTGGAGAGGAGCCATCTCTGAGAAAAGTCTAGTGCTTGTCAGTCTTCAAAATAAGAAAAATAAAAGTGTTTTTCATACAATGGCATTGAGAGTTTCGTATTTTAGAACAGACAGCATTACTTATCTTGACTGATAGAGATTATCAAAAGGTAGTTAGTGAAGATGTGAGATTTCTATAGGGCCGGGAGGATATAGAGGTGTGCCTGCTAGAGAGAGGACTCATTTCCTGAGAAGCACATTTTGTGCAAAGTATTCAGGGAATTGGGGTTGGAAATGTAGACAGTGGCTCAGATTGGAGCTCCATTAAGACAGTAAGAATTTGGTATTCCGGTTATCCATTATTGTATAACAAACTACCCAAAGTATACTGACATAAAACATTAATCCTTCTATTCTATTCTATTCTATTCTATTCTATTCTATTCTATTCTATTCTATTCT
>NC_045447.1:20014591-20021554 GCF_002776525.5 Piliocolobus tephrosceles | reverse complement strand
CTATTCTATTCTATTCTATTCTATTCTATTCTATTCTATTCTATTCTGTTCTATTTTCATGTTCCAGGAATTTGGGCAGGACTCAATTGGTTGAATCTTCTCTTCCATGTGGCATCAACAAAGGTCACTTGGTTGTAATTGGTTGTCAGATGGGCTGTTACAGAAGATCCAAGATGGCTTTACTCCTATGTCAATTATTAAGTGTGGGCTCAGCTGGGGCTGTCAGTTGGTGTGCAGATGTACGTTTCTAAGGTCAAAACTACAATAGGCAAAGTGGAAATCGGCAGTTCATTTACAGGCTAGTACTGGAACTGGCGTTGCATCACTTCTTCCATTTTCTATTTCAGCAAGTCATTAATGCTACAAGATTTTACCTCTTAATGGTATCAGACTCCCACCTCTCAATGAAACAAGTAGCACAAACCTGCATCCATCTTTAATGCCCTCTTTCTGGGATTTATGGAATCAGGCTTTTAAAGGAAGGGACCTGGCAATATGCATCTCTGCTTTCCCAGTACAAACCACTTACCCTACTGCCTGTGGTTCAATCAGCAAGTTACCACAAGCTTGTAGAATCACAATCACACTCTAAGCATACATCAAAAGAGATGTAAAAGGCAACTGAGTTTTACAGAATACCAACTACTGCTTCAAATGTTTAACCTTACTGTATTTCCAAAGTGATTCTATTTAGTTGTGTAGGTTTTATTCTTCCTTCATATTACTGAAAAGACAACTAACTACAAAGACACATGCACACGTATGTTTATTGCGGCACTATTCACAATAGCAAAGACTTGGAATCAACCCAAATGTCCATCAGTGACAGACTGGATTAAGAAAATGTGGCACATATACACCATGGAATACTATGCAGCCATAACAAAGGATGAGTTTGCGTCCTTTGTAGGGACATGGATGCAGCTGGAAACCATCATTCTTAGCAAACTATCACAAGAAGAGAAAACCAAACACCGCATGTTCTCACTCATAGGTGGGAACTGAACAATGAGCTCACTTGGACTCGGGAAGGGGAATATCACACACTGGGGCCTATCATGGGGAGGGGGGAGGGGGGAGGGATTGCATTGGGGAGTTATACCTGATATAACCTGCACGTTATGCACATGTACCCTAGAACTTAAAGTATAATAAAAAAAAAAAGAAAATAAAAAAAAAAGAAAACAAAACAAAACAAAACAAAGAAAGAAAGAAAAAAAAAAAAATTCCTAAGTTCAATCATGGCCAAAGTAGTATTCTTTCCACCACAGTATGCTCCCTTCCACATGTGCAGCTTAAATGCCCCCTGTTCAGAATGTGGACTCGGTGATCAGGTTCTTCAATTTCACCCTGGCCCCTATCCACTGCCTGTACTGGATCAAAGCCTCTAATTCTTCTGTGACCATTTATCTTATCAGAACCAGAGGGGACTCAAGTCTCTGTCTTTCCCACCATGGGATTGTGAGGGATTGATAATAAGAATGAACCCTAAACTCCTTGCAAATATAAATGCTAAATAATAATAAGATGAAAAATGAGGGCAATAATATTGCTTTGCATGATGTTTAAGAGCCAGGGATGAAAGGCATTGTAAGAACTGCTATTAACTCTGAATATTCAAGTCCCCGTTCTTCCTTTTCTGTTTTTTCCTGTTTCTGAAATGCTTGATTAAGGCTCTTTAACAGTTTGTTTTACTTTGTCTTATTTTTTTCCTACTTTGAGAAATACTTCACTATATCACTGGAGACAATTTAGCCTTTTGTTCCATTTGAAGAAAGAAAGCAATGCAGGCTTACTTCAAAGAGGAACTGATCAAAACCCATTGGGGATCTGGTAATAAAGAAACTTTGCTTTGTTTTCAAGCAGGGATATGAAATTATGCTATAAATTGTACAAGGCATCAGGAGGTGGGAAGGAGGTGAGGAGCAAGAGATGAATGCCAGTCAAAAATATTGGTCCCATGACCAGTGTTTCAGGCTACAACTCAGAGATTCACGGAACCAGTTGGTTTTAGAATAGAGGGAAACTTACAGATGCTTTAATCCAACCATCTACTCTACCCAGGCATCATTTCTGTGATGGCTGTTAAATAATCCCTGAGACCTGCAGCTCATTCATGATCACCAGCCTATACTTATTTAGGGCAGCTCAAAGTGAAATTTCCTGTCTTAATCTGAAATTATATTTTACTTAAAAAAAAAAAAAAATCTACAGTTCCTGGCTCTGTCTTCCATGCGTTTCACAGAGCAAATTCTCTTCCTTTTTTGGGGAAATTGAAGAGTTCGAGTTGTTTTAGCATGTGCTAACACCCACAACTCCTTCAGCTGTTCCTGGAATGATTTTTGATAAGATTAATTCAGTCTCCTGGGAGTCTACAAGAGGACTGGAGAAAGTAATTAGAGAAAAGTATGGGTAGAAAAAAATGTGTTTTTCTGACCAAAGCTGATAAACAGCTTAGTAGGTGGAGAATAGCTAAGAGGTTGGAGAATGGTTTCCAAGCAGCAGACCTGACCTCTTCCCAGGAGGGAAGAGAGAAGAGGGCAGGCACAGGGACAGTGCGGGAAGGCTCTCTAAGATTGTTACCCAGATCATGTAGGCTGGAGGTCACTCTGCCTGAGTACTGAGGGGTGATTAATGCTGCTTTACAGGAGAAAGAAGGAGGTGATCACCTTAATTAGGTGGGTGGAGACAGATTAGTGCAATAATAGAGAGGGAGGGAACAGGTTAGAATTGCATCTCGTTAAGAAGTTCAGATAAAGGGATGAAGAAAAGGAAGTAGGAAAAGGTTAAGGGAGAGCAAGGGAGAGCAAAGGCAGGAAAGAGCTTTATGTGAAGCCTGGAAATTAAATTCATTATTCAAAAAACATGTATGCATGTGTTCTGTGACAGTTTCCAGGGAAATCTTCCCTCTACTCTCTGTTCTTTCTTTGTTGGATGCAATTTAACTAGGTTTATGTGGGTTATCATACATATTATACATATATATGTGTGTGTGTGTGTGTGTGTGTGTGTGTGTGTATATGTAATCTACATACCAATTCTGCTTTTCTTTCACAACTACCTAATGTAGCTACTAGTCTTCAAGTATCCAAGAAAAGTGTGCAGCATACTAGGTAATAGATTCTTCCAGGGATATGATGGCAAATGTTTAACATCTGACTGCAGCGGAGAAAAAAGGCACTGACTTAAGCCTGAGTCATTGGCCAAATTCTGTGGTATAAATACTCCTACCATGGCTCATTACAATCTACCAACAAGACAGCACTGAACACAGGAGTCAGAAGACATGCACAATAGCGCATGATTATATAGTACTTGCACATAAAGATAAAAATAGACATAAATAACATCAAACATCAAGAACATAGATGATGGCAAAATGTGGAAAATAATGAGCAAGTAATGAGTTTTAAGGATTAACTTTGTTTTTAATATAATTTATTTAATTGTAAGTTTATGTAAGTTAATTTTTACTAAGGATTCAGATTAACAACTGGCTTGCAAAATTCCTGAAAATGTATAAATCTGCTTGTGAACCAGTAGAGGCTATCTCTGATATACCACTGGGCCCTTCTCTGTTTTTAGTGTTTTATATTTTGGCTAAGTTTGGGGTGAAAAATAAGGTTGGCATGGTCTAGATAAACTTGCCTTTGGGAAGACTAAAAAGATAAATGAAGAGTATCCATTTATTTTAACTCAGCAGCAATAGTATCTATGTGTTATATAATAAATAATGTGTTTATATAATAAACAAATGTACATATTACATTAGCATATACTGGTACATATAGTGTATATATTAGCATTTATATATTACAGTAGGTAGCTAGTCAGCCATGAGCAGGGCAGAAGAGGGCTCCCCCAGTGACACCAGGAATATGAGCCAACTATCAGGTGATGGTAAGGTGGTTGTTACACTGTTTATCTAAAATAATAATTGGTCCCAGCAGGTCCCCATGAAAGACAGTCTCCCAATAGAAAGAAAAATCTTGAAATTGGTGATCAGTAGCTTCCTGATAAGATCTCAGGAGTCTGACAAGTAGGCTCAAGCATGTGCATTAAGAGGCAAAATGGTGGCGTTTAACTGACATATGAGCTTTCAGGGACATTCAGCTGGTAAGGGAGAATGCCTCAAGTGAGCTTGCATACAACTCCAGTGAGCACACTGAGCACGTGGCCCCTCCCAAGTGCTGGCAGGCCACTGTGCAGGCAGACAGCCCACACCAAGGGAAGAATCAGGGGAGAAGTAATGGTAATGCAAGACACCAGAAGAATGCCAACAGAGAAAACCCCAAGTCAAAGGTCAAATGAGGCACTTGTCTTTCAAGTCCACCACCTTGTCCTCTTCCAAGTGGACTTTCCTTCCTTTTGTTCCTGCTCTAAAGCTTTTTAATAAAAATTCATTTCTGTGCTAAAACTTGACTCAGTCTCTCCTTCTGCCTTATGCCTCCTAGGTTGAATTATCTCTTCTGAGGAGGTAGAATTGAGGTTGCTGCAGACCCATATGAATTTGAGACCACTAACATATATTACTAATATATATACTGTACTAGTATTTGTACATATTAATAACTTATATACAAATGTATATTAGTGTATGCACTAATATATCTGATAGTCTTAGATATATAAGTATATATGTATATATGTATTAGTCTATATATGTATAGACTAATCATAACTCATTCTTTTATATCCATAAAGTGAATCCTCTAAAGCTGAGCCCTCAAGCACACTTAAGTTAAAGCATTTCTTTGTGTATTTCAGGATCAATTCTTCTTATTATTATTATTTTGTGTAAACTTAGCTATATGATTCAGACCAAGAGCGTTTCTGAAGCTCCAATAAGAGAAATACTCCATAAACTCCACAGAAGATGAGACATTTGGCAGCCTTGAATTACGTTTGTAGAGACAGAGAAGAAAAGGTAGAGTCAAAAACAGAGACTTTGGTAACAATACATATATATGTTGCCTCTGATAATTTGTAGAATCAGTGGAATATTAAGACTTGTAGAAAAGTTTAAGCTTCAAACTTACAGTTAGTAATTTTGGCCTGTTTTAAGGATAATTTGTAATCACTTGGACAGGAAATTTCTATTATAAAAAAGAAATAAACACGAGATATTTAAGTTTTTCAATCAAAGTAATTAACCATGTCAACAGAATCATATGACTAATAATTACCTAAGAGAACAGTAACCTCAAGAACACTTCAAGAAATTTAGATAAACCCATTTTCATGCTGACCATTTCTAGGCTAATTGTAAAATATTCTTATCTAATCAGTGAAGACTTAATGACTTCTCTTAGGCAACAGTTAGTTAACCTATGTATAGATTATACATAAATTTGATATTAACTAAGAGTTTCTAGAGAATCATTTTAATGTTCATTGATTTGGCAATTTTGCTGCAATTGTAAGGTGGTACATGTGTGCCTATGTGTCTAAAAGATAAACAGAGTGAGATTAAATACATCTTCTATATACATGTATATATGGATTTAGTTCTAAAATAGAAACCAACTTTTACATTTATAAAACACATGCACACATATGTTTATTGTGGCACTATTCACAATAGCAAAAACTTGGAACCAACCCAAATGTCCGTTAATGACACACTGGATTAAGAAAATGTGGCACATATACACCATGGAATACTATGCAGCTGTAAAAAAGGATGAGTTCATGCCCTTTGTAGGGACATGGATGCAGCTGGAAACCATAATTATCAGCAAACTATCACAAGAACAGAAAACCAAACACCACATGTTCTCACTCATAGGTGGGAACTGAACAATGAGAACACTTGTACACAGGAAAGGGAACATCACACACCAGGGCCTATCGTGGGGTGGGGGAAGGGGGAGGGATAGCATTAGGAGATATACCTAATGTAAATAATGAGTTAATGGGTGCAGCACACCAACATGGCACATGTATACGTACGTAAAAAACCTGCACATTGTGCACATGTACCCTAGAACTTAAAGTATAATAATAATAATAATAATAATAATAATAATAATAATAATAAACCACATGAACACAATCTCACTTTCCCTTTTTAACACTTTATATATTAGCTTTGGCACTGTTTAAGTCATGGGCAATTTAGACATCTATACATTAGTGTGTGTACATTTATCTACATTATGGATACTCCTACCTCTATAATGATAAAACTAACATTTATTGTTACTTATTCTGTGCTAGGCTTTTCTGAGCACGTTACATAAATTATCACCTTTATTGGGAATAATTGTTACATGAAAAAGTTATAATTGTTATCCTCATTTTACCCATATGAAAATTGAGTCACAGAGGTTAAGTGACTTGCCAAAAGCCACACAGCTGTTAGCAAATCCATGTAATGTTTCTCTACAATTCTTGTTATTTACTGGGACATAATCTCAGCTTCTTCAACTGTGATATTATCATTACCATAATAGTTGGGAACAAAAATTACTCTATTTGTTCACTTGAATTCAAAGCCCCATTAACTGTTGGAAGTTAGAAAAGTGGGCTGCACAATTAGAACGTGTCTTTCTCTTAAATGCTTATGTCACTTTAGTGTTGCCTTCTCTAAAAAACTTCCATGAATACCTGCCTTGGCCTATTGTTATCACTCCCATACTTTTAAAATCTCACTGTCAAATTCTCCCTCTCCAGTTTCTTCTATTCACTTTGCAAATGATCCCAGACTCAATCTCAATGATGACTGTTTCTATTTATATATTGCATTTATTTCTATTTGCCTCTTTTCAATTTTAGCATTTTACTTATCGACTACAAGTCTATCCCAGGCATTTAACATTTTTTAAACCTTGCTGAAAATTCACATTCCTTTAACTTTACCTGTTTCGCTTGGGAATTACATTGCATCATAAGCTCTTTATTCATTGGTGAGTACATTTTTACCAACACAAATTTAATTCCAACTATGTGCCAAACAGAATT
>NC_045447.1:20002091-20009591 GCF_002776525.5 Piliocolobus tephrosceles | reverse complement strand
TGTTCATGTTCTTTGCCCACTTTTTTAATGAGGTTCTTTATTTTTCTCTTGTAAATTTGTTTAAGTTCCTTGTAGATGCTGAATATTAGACCTTTGTCAGATGCTTAGTTTGCAAAAATTTTCTCCTATTCTGTAGCTTGTCTGTTTACTCTGTTGATAGTTTCTTTTGCTGTGCAGAAGCTCTTTGGTTTAACTAGATCACATTTGTCAATTTTTGCTTTTGCTGTGATTGCTTTTGATGTCTTTGTCATGAAATCTTTGCCTCTTCCTATGTCCAGGATTGTACAGCCTAGGTTGTCTTCTAGGGTTTTTTTTTTTTTTTTTTTTTTATAGTTTTGGTATTACATTTAAGGCTTTAATTCCTCTTGAGTTGATTTTTGTTATGACATAAGGAAGAGGTCCAGCTTCATTCGTTTGCATATGGCTAGCCAGTTATCCCAGCACCATTTATTGAATAGGGAGTCTTTGACTGTTACATGTTTTTGTAAGCTTTGTCAAAGATCATATGATTGTAGGTGTATTGCCTTGTTTCTGGGCTCTCTATTCTGTTCTATTGGTCTATGTGCCTGTTTTTGTGCCAGTACCATGCTGTTTTGAATTTTGTACCCCTGTAGTATATTTTGAAGTTGGGTGATGAGATGTTTTCAGCTTAATTCTTTTTGTTTAAGATTGCCTTGGTTATTTGGAGATTTTGGTTCCATATTGACTTTAAAATATTCTTTTTCTAGTTCTGTGAAGAATGTCATTGGTAGTTTGATAGGAATAGCATTGTACCTGTAAATTGCTTTGGGCAGTACAACGTTTTAATGATATTGAGCCTTTCCATGAGCATGGGATGTTTTTCTATTTGTTGGTATCTTCTCTCATTTCTTTGAGCAATGTTTTGTAATTTTTATTGGAGAGATCGTTCACCTCCCAGCTTTGCTGTATTCTTTACTGGGTGTCTACTCTAGGCCAGGATATTGGGCAGATACATTAAAAAAAAAAAAAAGAAAGAAAGAAAGAAAAGGGGAACTAGCTTATAGTGAGTGGCTGCAGTAATGTCAGTATTATGAAAATGTGACCTCTATTTTTCACAGCTCTATATAATTGGTACTGCTACTTCTCAGAGACAGAGGTAGAGATTGATTTTCAGAGATTCAGTAACTTGTTTAAACTCACACAGTTAATAAAGGAGCTACAGTTTCAACCAGGTCTGAGTAACTCTAAAATATTACATATGTTCTTCTCACTACTCCACCCTGCTGCCTCCAGAAAATGAAGAAATCAGTGCCGCTTTCAAGTGTTTTAAGGGGCTAGCGGTAAAGTGAGTCTCACATGTGAGTAATCACTGTTCACTGTTGTAAAATACTGGCCAAAGGTAATTATTAATGGTACAGATGTTGAAGTCAAAGGAATTAGAGCACTCATCCTGGCTCTGCCACCCTTGGTGATAGGACCTTAAGCATGTGCTAAATGGATCTAACCCATTTATTAGGTAAACTAAATGAGAAAAGTTATATACCACATTTAGGAACAATCCTTACATGTTAAGCATTTAATAAATGAAAGCTAGTTATTAATACTAACATTAATGGTTCATAAAAGGTGAACATGAAGTACAAGAGAAACCAAGAACCCAGAGCCACTGACTTTCCCTGGGAAACTGCATGAAAAGCTTGATAAAGAAGGCCACATTTGAATTAGATATGACTGAAGAAGATTGGCAGTAGAAAGGGACTGCCAGGGAAAATGTAGACCGCATGAATGGTCAGGACAGCCAGGTAGGGCTGGATGGTGTTCAACTCCCTCAGGCCTTAAACGTCTTCCAGAAGTCTTTGAACTTTGTTGTATAAGCCACAGGAAACCCTTAGACATCTTTAATGGAGAGAGTAATCTGATATTATTGGTTTTAACATCACTATGACTACCATGTGATGTATCTTCTAGAAGACCGAATAATCTGCTCTCCCATTCTTCATTCCCGCTGCATAGACACCCTCTTGGATCCTAGATGTCTCAATCTGTGAAATCACATTTAGGGAGCATGGGTGTGGGATGGGGAGAAACAGAGAGAGAAAGCAAAACAACCAGAGGGGGAAAGGCAGGTCCCAGGAGACCCAACAGAGACGCCCTCACGTTGTTCTAGCATGAATAAAATGAGAAAAACAAGGAGCACGTTACAAACAAGAACATGTGTATGCATTTATTAACATTTCCAAAGTGGATTTAATTTTCAGTGCGCATCTCGCCTACACAGAGCCCAGTGCATTTCAGCTAACCTCTCGTTAAGTTGTGTGCATGCCATCTTTTTAACGTGTCCTCTGGGAAAATCTTCAAACAGATTCTGTAATCTTGCTTCTAAATGGCTCTCTTTCAAAATGCTGCCTATATTCATTCTTTTACCAGCATCCAGCTCCCACTCTTCTTTCATTATGTCCCCTTCCCTGCCAACACACACACACACATGGACACTCTCTACTGTTTGAACCCTTTACTTTTGAGGGCAAAGAATGGCTTTCCATTTTGGCAGGCACCTTGGTAGAGTTGAAGCAAAGTGTGTGAGCTTGAGATCAGACAGACCTGGCTCTGCCACTAACTGGCTACTTTGTATAGGACACTTAATGTCACCTTTATAAGGCAAGAGATCACCGTTTGTAAAATTTGGACAGTAATAGAAACTGCCTCTGTGTTATTGCAGTTTAAATGAGATGGTGTCTACAAAGCTTTTAGCACAACCACAGGGTACATATGAAACATAATAAATTGTATGGCTATTCTCGATTCTTTCATATTATTATTATCATCCTCTAGAAATGAGTTCATACTATGTTTTTCTATTAGTTATTAACTACATTCCTTAATGTGTGTTTAGTTTTATCATTTGTAAACAGTATTCAATGTAAACATTTATCTTGCAATGTTGTATTAGGACAAAATTACATGAGCTAATACTTATTGAGTCTTTTTTATATGCCCAGCATGAATTCTAAGCAATTTGTGTGGTTTATTTATTTTAATACTCTTAACTATTAATGAAGTAGGCATAATTGGTGCTCTCATTGTACAAATGGGAAGAGTTAGGTACAAACAGGTTAAATAATTTGACAAGACCACAGAGCTAATAAGTAGTATTAGCATTCAAACCTATGTACTGAAGCTCTGGAGTCTATTTCAATCTCCCTACTCCACTTGCCCCATGAAATAGCAGAACTGCAAGCATCTGGCATGGTTCACTAGGCTTAGCTGATTTGTAATGTTAATTTCTTTCGCCAGATCCCTCCCTGACACAGGAAACAAATATGACCTCTGCAGTCTGAGAAGAACGAGGGGAGGATAAAAGTCAGGTTAGCACAACAATGCAAGATGTGAATAAAGTGACTAGATGTCATCATCAGAGAACCAGCTTTGAGCCCATTGGTGCACATGGCTTGGGATAAGGGAATAAGTAAGGTAAGTAAATGGCCTGCCCGCAAGAGAAGTTGGGGAAGTAAATGCTCCCTGCCCTCAAAGAACTTTATACCTACTAAAGAAAACAGCATGTATGTCATTCCCAATGATACAATGCATATTTACAAATGAACCTTATGAGGTACTCTAGATTTAGGAGAAAAGATATTTATTTCCATTCTGCAGCAAAAATGTGATGATCACAGGTCATTTTATTTTTTCAGAAAAAGGAATAGCATAAGCACCACTAGAAAACAAAGTAGGATATATTCTGTAATATTCCCCATTCCTAGTCCATTCCCTACTTGAAAATGAATAAAAATGTTGTGAGGAGATAGACTTAGATAAATGTGTACGTTTACACTTTACATAGGTGAAAGAAAATCCCTACAATGCATCCCAGAAGATTGTGCAAACAGCATATCTAAATATACAGTAGCCTACATAATGCATTTACATAAATGGTGAAAAACCAAATGGGTGTTGAGCCAAGTCTTCAATCGACCTGACAATTGTCCCTTAAATCAGTTTGTGAATAAAAACATCTGCCCCAAAGAGTAATAGACCAAATGTAGAAAGATAAATCTGGTGTGTTGTATTTTACCAGGTTTTCCATGAGGATTGAGTACAATAAGTGATAGTGTGATCACGTGGATAACAGAAGCCTAGCAATAGCATATATTAAAGGGATTGTTATGGCTTCTACCGTTGTTCACCTTACTTAATCCAAGATTCAGTGCCTTTAGTAACAGTCAAGAACCAAGACATAAACACAAATAGACCTGAAGGATTTCTGTCTGTGTTTGTTTGATATAGGGTGTTGTTGTCTAGGCTGGAGTGCAGTGGTGCAATCAAGGCTCACTGCAGCCTCGACCTCCTGGGCTCCAGCCATCGTCCCTCAGTAGCTGTGTGTGTGTGTGTGTGTGTTACTACAGGTGTGCACCACTGTGCCTGGCTAATTAAAAAAAATTAATGTTTTGTAGAGATAAGCTCTTACTATGTTTCCCAGACTGGTCTCAAATTCCTGGGCTAAAGTGATTCTCTCACCTCGGCCTCCCAAAGTGCTGGGATTACAAATAAGAACCACCACTCTCAACCCTGAAGGAATTTTTGATATCGTAAGCAGCTTGTTTTTAACGTTGTTTTTGTGGCCCATTCCTGGGCACATAATTTCCTGAGGACTAAGAGGACAGGGAGGAGCACACGACAAAGTCAAGCCACATATTTAGCGCAAAAACAGGGATGCCATCTTGGAACAGTATTTCTCAGTCTTCCTGAAACCCATATTACCCTTTGGATAGACATAAAAATTTTTGTAGTGTTGGTTAATAGCACTTCAAATGTCAAAGTAAATACTTTCACAGTCAGGAAAAAATTAAAGGAACAAAAAATTTAACAAAGAGACAACAAATAAATCATAAAAATGGCAATTTTGTATCCTTTGTTTCAATCTCTCTCTGTCTCTCTCTCTCTCTCTCTCTCTGTCACACACACACACACACACACACACACACACACACACACACACACAGAGTTTTTCCTCAGGTTTTCTGGGGAATGTCTCCTCTCCCTCCTGGCTCTGACAGATGAAAAGTGACTAGAGGATGTTTGCCAACTAGGATGGAAACCGAGGCAAACAAAACCAAGAGACAAAAATCTTAGAAAACAGGTAAATTTTAGTCCACTCAATGTAGGGATATACATCCTTCTGCACACTGGTGGATCCTGAGATTTTCACTCCGTCACAGCAAGAGCAATTGTCAGTTTTCATAACCATGACTCTGAGGTGCTAAGATAAGGTACCATTATGTCCCAAACCTTCTGATTAGGAAAGTAGTTATAGTAGTAGTGACAGGGGCTTGATTAGATCTCAGATCTCTGGAGTTCCAAGTGCTTCCCATAATCTCTCAGCTACCTGGAAAATTTACTATTCAGTTATATATCTTGAGTCCTAATTTTCTAATTCATATTTTTCTTTGTACATTTTCCCCAGGCTTGTGTGTGTGTGTGTGTGTGTGTGTGTGTGTGTGTGTGCCCTTGAATTAAAGCCATGATTTTGGTGTTTGAATCCTGGGTCTATGACTTGTTGGTGTTTGACTCCTGGGTCTATCACCTGGTGCTGGGTAAATTTGTGTTTAATCACTTAACTTGTTCAGAATACACTTTTTTATTTATGAAAATGAGGCAGTTGTAATAAGACCTATAGTCAAAGACTACTGTCATAAATAAAACAATTTAATCTTATCTTGAAAAGTGTCCCAATGAATAGGAGTGGCAATGAAGTATAGTGGCTAGAAGCAGAGTCTAACAGCTGGAAATTCTTCCACTTAGAAGGTGTGTGACTTTGGACAAGTTACTTGCCCTGTTTCTTCCTCATTATTCTCATCTGTGATCTAAGCATTACAATGCCCATCATGGAGTTACTTTGAGAATTCAGTTAAAGAATTTATTGATTTCTCAATAAATGTTTGACATCATTGATTATGAATTATCAATATGCTAATTAATGAAAATAATATCATTACTGCTAATAAGGCATCATTTTATTTACTTGTAAACTTAGTGAGGGTGTCAGCTAAATCTTGATCTTTTGTGTCCATCAGATGATATATAAATTTAACAAAATAAAATAAAAAGAGTACATGATGTGCAGTAGATTAAAACAAGCAAGCAGTCCTGAGTGGTGGCTCACACTTGTAATCCCAGCACTTTGGGAGGCTGAAGTGGGAGGATCGCTTGAACCCAGAGTTTGAGACCAACTTAGCCATCATAGCTAGACTCTCTCTCTCTCTCTCCAGAACATTTTAAAAATTAGCTGCGTGTAGTAATGCATACCTGTAGTCCCAGCTACTTGGGAGGCTGAACTGGGAGGACTTCTTGGGTCTGGGATGTCAAGTCTGCAGTGAGCTGTGATCAGGCCATTGCCCCTCAACCTAGGCAACAGAGCAGGACCCTGTCTCAAAACAGTAACAATAAAAAAAACACAATATCTGGTGGAAGTTGTATATGTAATTCCATCACAATGTCATTACAATAAAGGGAAAGAAACTGTGCAGCTTTCTGCTGCCTGTGTACCCAGCTAATGCCTCTAGGCTTAGCCCAAGAAATGTTTTCAGGCTGTGTGACCCAGGAGAACCTTTGGGAACTCAGGAACCTTGGCAGAAACTACTAAGAGTTAGGAAAGGAGATGGGGGCAGGTAAGGGAGGATCTTCCTAACTCTTTCTTTGCTCAAAGAATCTCCCAGCTAAAAGTAACCCAAGTACTTGGAAGATTAAGTTAAACCATCCCATAAACAGTAAAGTAGTCAAAGAGAGCAGGGAGCCAAGATTCTGCCAAACATGAAATTAGTACACTAGGGGTCAATGTTTTTTGTTTGTTTGTTTTGAGGCAGGGTCTTGCCCTGTTACCCAGGGTAGAGTGTGGTGGCACCATCTCCGCTCACTGAAGCCTCCTAGGCTCAAGTGACCCTCCCTCCTGGGCTCAGGCAATCCTCCCACCTCACTCTCCCAAGTAGCTCAGACTACAGGCACATGCCAACATGCTTGGAGAATTTTTTTAAAAAAATTTTTTGTACAGGTGAGGTCTCAGTAAATCTCCCAGACTGATCTTGAACCTTGAGTGATCCTCTCACCTCCGCCTGAAATCCCAAAGTGCTGGCGTTCAAAGTGTTTACACCAGCACAGTGTTTACTGGTTTCATATTTTACAATTTTAACAACTGCTTAAAGAAATACATTATATAGGCCAAGCGTACTGGCTCATGCCTATAATCCCAGTACTTTGGGAGGCTGGGGCAGGCGGATCACACAGTCAAAAGATATAGACTATCCTGGCAACATGGTGAAATCTCATCTCTACTAAAAATACAAAAATTAGCTGGGCGTAGTGGCACGTGCCTGTAGTCCCAGCTACTTGAGAGGCTGAGGCAGGAGAATCGCTTGAACCTGGGAGGCAGAAGTTGCAGTGAACAGAGAACATGCCGCTGTACTCCAGCCTGGTGACAGAGCAAGACTCATTCTCAAAAATAAATAAATAAATAAATAAATAAATAAATAAATAAATAAATAAATA
>NC_045447.1:19978693-20002081 GCF_002776525.5 Piliocolobus tephrosceles | reverse complement strand
ATAAATAAATAAATAAATAAATAAATAAATAAATAAATAAATAAATATAAATAAATAAATTATATAAGTATTATGCATTGATTTCAGAGAATTAGAAAAAATCAGAAAACTATGACTCATTTGTATATAATCTTAACAGAACAGATTTCATTAATAAGAATAATATATATACTTAGCATAGATTTTTACAACCTTCTCATTTTTGTTTTATACACTAGCATTTGATTCATGTAAAATTATGGATTTCTTGCTCTGCATCAGTCATGCCTGCTGTGTCCAGCATCAGGAACTTAGCACGATCTAATCCCTCAGCTTCGAATGCTTCTCTTTTGACTTGTCACATGACACATTCCCTTATTTTCTTTATCCTTCTACTGAAACGGTCACCTTGTCAGAGACCTTCTCAGGTTATAAGGTAAGCTCTGTGAGTGCAGGGCCTTTGTTTCATTTGCACTATATTTCTAGAACCTAGGACAGTATCTAGCACATTGTATGTGCCCAATAATATTTGCTTAACACATGCAATGTAGAGTAAGAAATTCTTTTTTTCCCATTCAGAAGTCAAGGGAAGTGATATAAGTGAGGTGATAGGGCTTGCTTATGGCTAAAAAATAGCAGAATAGGACATCATACCAATTCTCCTAATTTCTAACCACATGCTGTCTCCCACTTAGCTCGGTTCTGCCTCTAATGTAATTGGCTCTGTGCACAGAGCCAGCAAGGCTCTGTATAGAGCCATAGCAATGCAACATGCTCAGTAAATGGATCTGAGTCCTGGTACTTAAGGGAAAAAAAAATGCACCGTTGTAAAATTGACCTCCTATTTATCTTTTTGAGGGCCCCATTTTGGGAAATGCTAACAGGAAGAAATTAAATTGTTCCAAAGCAGCCACAGGAACTATAAACCCTATCTTTGTTCCAAAGAGTGGCCCTTGCCCCGCTTAGCCTATAGGATCATATGTTGAGGACTTAGTCCAAGCTCTGCCCCATGATCTTGAGCCAGGTACATCCTCTCCAGAACTCATTCGTGCACATCTGTAGTATGTTTCATTTGGGCCAGATAATCTAAGCCCCATTATACTTTAATACCTTAAGCTCTGAGTAGGCTTGGTTTCCTCCTCTCCACTAAGGAGACATGTCTCTGGGGATGGAGATGGGACACATGGGGTATCATTAGTGCGAGATGAGCAGTAAATCCAGGGTCCTGACTTGGCTCTTGGATTGGTGGAAGAGAAAGCATGCAAAAATAAAACCATGTTGCCAAGTATTTTTTAAAAGAAAAAAAAAAAAAACATTTTAGAGAACAAAATCTGTTACCTTTTCCTCATAAAAGCAACACCAGGCCTGGAGATAATGTGAGCAAAAATAAATATGTGGGAAAGTTTTTTTGTTGCTGCTTCTGGCAGTTTTCTGATCTCTTTCTCTCACTTCGCACTGACTGTCAAATGGTCTATCAAGAGGTTAGTTTGTAATTAAACTCAGCTCTAATTGCTGGAACAAGTTACTAATTGTGTTCTTAAATCCTTTTATTCTATACCCTAGAAACCAGTGCTTCCTAGCCTTTAAATGCTAGTGGTTTGAGTGAATCACATAAGTACAGCTTTTAGCAGAAATTTTGTTCATTTGAAGCTTTTACCCAGAGCATCAATCAAGAAAACTTAAAAACATAAAACCAATTGGTAAAGGGAATAATCCTCCCTTCACAACAATAAGAAAAAATAAATTGAGAAATGTTCTGCCTTCTCTCTTTCTGAATTGTAGATAGAACCATGTTTAATGATTGGTTTATATATTAAGACCCACATTCAGGAATCTATCCATTTTGAACAGAGGTTTGTATCTTTAAAGGGTCAGTTGGGTGCTTTTGAGGTGTGGAAAATCTTTTCAAACCATTCAAATCCATTTATTGAGTCATCACACTTTGAAAAAGGAATGTAAGTAATGCAAGTATCAGTTTAATTTGAATTTGAGTTCTGCAGGGTAAACAAAGTAGTTAATCTGGAAGAGTAGAACTTAGAAGAAAAGCAGAGAAAATACATCAGTTCAGACGTGGTAAGTGTTTGTTTGGTATGTGTAATGCTGGTGGTGGCTGGTGGTTCAAAATATTTTAAATGTCTTTCTATATTTGGAGAGTATTTTTGGTTTTGTCTTCTGGCTGAGACTCCCCAGTTAGCCTGCCTAAGTCTTTGAGTTTGGTGGCAATGATCCCACCTTCAGGCTCTACCCCTTGCGCCTGGCCACAGTAACATGGTCACTGGACCCAGGATGAACCCATGATGTCCTCATTCTAACCAATGAGGGCAAGTGAGAATAAGTTCCAGACCTTCATTTGTGTTAGCAGAGAAGTCCATGTTTTCTCTCTGCTGAATTTGAACATGGACGCAGGCGGCCCAAAGGAGCAACTATCTATTGTGTTTGGTTCCCCCAAGAATCGTGTGAAATCTTTTCTAATTTTAGAATATTTATTTTAGTGTTAGCCACTTTTGCTTATAACTAAAAATCCTGACTAATAAAATCTGGAGCAATTGAAGCAATCTGGTTTCCACTAGAGAAGCCAGACATAGGACAAAGCTGATATCACTATCCAGGAGACTGAGAGACAGAGAGAGAGAGTAGATTTTGGTGACATCAAGTTCCTTCATCAAAACTTACCTAAAAATCTAAAAATATATTTCTAGCTTTTCCTTAAGCTATATCAATAAACTTCCCTTTATTGTTCCCAAGAATATTTTCTGAATATTAATCATATGGCAGACAGTAATCAAGGACCAGGTGTGACATTGAACAAGAGGTCCCCAAGGTGAGGAGAGAGTAAAACAAATCGTCATGAGCAGCATAACAACATTTCAGCCAACAACCAACTGCATATGCAATGGTGGTCCCATAGGACTATAATGGAGCTAAAAAATTTCTCTGGCCTAGTGTGTAGCCATACCCACATTGTAGTGCAGTTACTTAATTTTTAAATAAACTTAGTGCAACCTAAGTGAACAGCATGTATAAAGTCTACAGTAGTGTACAGCAATGTCCTAGGCCTTCATAGTCACTCAGCACTTAATCATTTACTCTTCCAGAGCAACTTCCAGTCCTACAGGTTCCATTTGTGATAAATGCCCAATATACTGTATCATTTTTTATCCTTCATGCCATATTTCTACTGCATTTTTTCTATGTTTACAGATGTTTAGATATACAAATACCATTGTGTTACAACTGCCTAGAGTATTCAGTATAACATGCTATACAGGTTAGTGGCCTAGGGAACAATAGGCTGTACCATATAGTCTAAGTGTGTAGTAGGCTGTACCATGTTGGTTTGTGAAAGTATGCTCTATGATGTTCCTACAATGACAAAATTGTCTAATGATGAATTTCTCAGAACGTATCCAGGTTGTTAAGTGACACATGACTCTAAGTAAACAAGAAAGTAGACAGAAAGATAAAATTGAAACAGAGTATATGAGAGTATATGAGTTTACTAGGGCTGCCATATCTAAGTACCCCCAAACCACAGACATTTATTGCCTCACAGTTCTGGAGGATAGAAGTCTGAGATCAAGGTGTCAGGAGACTTGGTTCCTTCTGAGGGCTGTGAGGAAGAATCTATTTCATGCCTCTCTTCTAGATTCTAGTGGTTTGCTGGCAATCTTTGGCATTCCTTGACTTGTAAATTCATCATCACAGTTTTTGCCTTCATGACAGTCTCCTCTTTGTCTTCACATTGGCTTCCCTCTGTGCGTATGTGTCTCTGGGTTCAAATTTCCCCTTTAAAAAGAAAGCATTATATTGAATTAGGACCCACTCCAATGAGCTCCTTTTAACTTAACTAATTACATCTTCAAAAATATTATTTCCAAATAAGATCATATTCTGAGGCCCTGAAGGTTCCAACTTCAACATATTTGGGGGTGGAGGGTGGGAAAGTAATACAATTCTATCCATAACACAGAAAAATGAAAATAGGTGACTATGGGAACATCTTAATGTGGATGATAATAAAATTCCTTCCTGAGGACATGACATTCACTCTTATAATTAACAGAGAAGATGAAAATAAAAGAATAGATCTGACTATTTAGAGAGAAAAAACATTTCAAATAAAATAGTTAGTGTATATTTCTACATGTTACATAATAAGAAACAAGAAACAACAACAAAAACAGTCAAAAGAGCAGCAATGAAAAAGCCTTAATACAAATGACTTAAGCCTTATGGCTTCAGTCAGTGTGAACTGGATTTGATATAATTTGAAAGTTAAAGAGGTAAATAAGAAGAATTCATCTTAACAATTCTTATTAGGATTTTACTTATGATCTGTAATTTACTTTAGAAAATCTCTAATCCTGATTTTCTTTATGACATAGTGAGGTTACTTTTTACTTCTTGCTTTGATGTTTGTTTGATATTATGATCTTTGGTTTTCTTTGATGTCAAATTTTACTAACCTGTACATTTCTGAAATCAGGAGTCATCTTGGCACCATTTGTCTCTCTGGTGTCAATCATATGCCTGACAAACAGTAGAGCCTTAACAAAAAACTCAGTGAATGAAAGGAACTTTATTCTAGTTTAGAAGCAGTGGTATGCCAGTCAGTGCTTGACAAGTCCTCTCCCCCGCAAAATCTGATTTTTAGCATGTGCCAATTTCGAGGCTGGAAATACTCCCATCATGGCTAATTTCAAGCTACCAACACGACATCACTGAACCGAGGCCTGGGGAATGGATGCACATAATCAGAATCTGTAAGCCAAGGCCAGCCAGCTCCAGCACACCCATGTCCAAAGATCTGTTTCAGGAATCTAGGGAAATTGTTCATGCCTTGGTATCAGATTGACTTAGGTTGTTGATTTTTTTTGCTAGCGCTTAAAGATGTGCTATTGTCAGAATTTTATTTATTTCAATAAGTGTCATGTCCTCATCTGTAAAATAGGAATAAAACTTGCTCCAGAGGATTCTTATGAAAATTAAAATTAATGAACACTTACAAAGTAACTAATAGAATAGGGAGTACAGTAAAGAACTAACATATATTAGCTTTGTTTTTAATTTTGTTGGTGCTGATAGAAAGGTTTTTGTGTCTTTTGAATTCTTTCCCAAGGTTGAAAAATATCTAAATGCTGCAATAGGACATGGGATCTTATCTGACTGTAAACCAATTCTTACTACTGACTCTAAATCTAGAAACATTGCAAAAAATGCAGGTTTTTGAATGGGCATCATTAATTAGAAGTTGGTATTGTGTTCACGATGCTTAATCTATATCTGGTTTCTGGCTACAGAGAACGTATGTCAGCTTTTGGAATAAAAATAATAAAGAGATGGTGCAAATGACTAAAGTATGAGAGGAAAAGTAGGAAAATTATGAAGGACTTGGAGACCTATCACTCTTATTGAAGGCCACTTCGTTTACACCTATTGATTTTATTCCTCAAAAGGAGAATAGACAGACTCCATCTTACTGCAGAGGGTTGCAAACCCAAGTGGTAAGAGTCAGGCAATTGAAAAGAAGTAAGTGAGGCTGGGCGTGGTGGCTCAAGCCTGTAATCCCAGCACTCTGGGAGGCCGAGACGGGCGGATCACGAGGTCAGGAGATCGAGACCATCCTGGCTAACACGGTGAAACCCCGTCTCTACTTAAAAATACAAAAAACTAGCCGGGCGAGGTGGCGGGTGCCTGTAGTCCCAGCTACTCGGGAGGCTGAGGCAGGAGAATGGCGTGAACCCGGGAGGCAGAGCTTGCAGTGAGCTGAGATCCGGCCACTGCACTCCAGCCTGGGCGACAGAGCGAGACTCTGTCTCAGACAGAAAAGGAAAGAAGGAAAGAAGACAGAACAAAAGGAAGGAAGGGGACAAATTAGACTAAAGAGAGCATCCAAATGCATTAACATTTTAAAATGCTTGATGACTTTGAAGACTGAAATAAAACATGTGCCCTGTGGAATGAAATCTGGCCCAGAGGTCTCAGTTTGAGACCCTGCTCTATGTTCAGAAATGTGTCAAGCTTGCTCCTAAATTCGAATCGATAAGTCAGTTCAGTTTTTAATGGAGAGAAATAAAATCAATTTAACTTGACTTCTTTCTACTACATTGGCTTATTTATATCTGATTGTTATTTTTAGAATTTTCCTTTCATCCACAATAAATGTATGCCCATTGTAAATAATTCAAACAAAATAGAAAAGCATATGGCATCAAGTAGAGTGCCATCAAAATCTCCCACTCAGAAGACAATTGAAGACTGCAGTGAAATTCTTCTATGCCTGTGCATACGCACACACATGATAAACACAAATGAATACTACATATGATTTTGCAAACTAGGCTCATGTTATGTATGCTCCTTTTTAATAAATAAATTACTAAGAATGTTTATTCAATCACTCTAGTCTTAGAATCCCGGTTCTGCAATTTAGTACATTTTGGTTCAAAATATGGTATAAAGTAATCATAGTTCAGAGATCAAGGTCTCCTATCTAGTCAGTTTCTCCCTTGAAATAATACCTTTCTTCTTTTGTCTCATTTCTGAGTTAGGGGAGAGAGGGGCAAACTTGTTTCAGAAATGAGGCAAAACTATTGTTAGGAATTTATCAACCTTTACTTATCTCCAATTTTTTTTTTTCTCCTCACTGTGTTTTATCTCCTTTCCGCTGATCTTTTTTTGCAGATGACCTTTCATCTTATTTCTCATCTGCTGGTCCCATCAACCCTAACTTTGTATCTGCTAAAACTCAGGTAATTGCTTTTAGATGGGTATAATTAAGAAGCCATTAGTGTAAAGTTTCATTTCAGTTTACGCCTTGGTCTGCATTTGAGCAGAGAAATATAAAATTAAGGTATTAGCTCCTTTGAGGAGTATGAGTCACGAGCTAATAAGTTTCAAGAGCAGTTTCTCAACTGTAATGATTGTGCTTTTCTCTTTGAAAATCTTCTCTTCGGAATACTCATAGAGGGAGTATTTTAAAAGAAAGGGGAACAAATCTATAGGGGCAGACCAGGATTGGGTGCATGATTCCTGAAATGCAAGTGTCCGTGTTGCCCTACAAGGGTCATATGGGGTCTTTTAAAAGTAGCTGTTGTGCCGTTTGAGGACAACTGTGAGAGACATCTTAGAGGGAATTTATGCCCTGATGAAGGAGGAAAAGGCAAGATGACTTAATGTGATTCAGGGTGAGCCACCTACAACAGTAGTTACTAGAATTACCTGATATTATCAGTTTTCTGTGGTTGCCATAACCAATTACCACAAACTGGTTATCTTAAAACAACAGGAATTTATTCTTTCACACTTTGGAAGGCCAAAAATTTGAATTTAAAGTGTTGGCTGGGCTATGTTTTCTCTGTAAAGACTGTAGAAAATAATCCTTCCTTACCCTATCTTCTTGTGGCTCCTGGCAATCCTTAGCTGTTTTTTTACTGGTAGCTACACCACCCCAGTCTCTGCCTCCATTGTCACATAGCCTCCCTTCCTGTGTATGTATTTCTTTGTCCTCTCTTTGTCTTATAAAGACACCAGTCATCGGATTTAGGACCCAGTTTAACTCAATATGATCTTATCTTAACATTAATATCTACGAGACAAAACATCTACATCTTAAGTTTCCATCGGCGAAGACCCTATTTCCAAATCAGGTCAAATTCTGGGTTCTAGGAGTACATAAATATTTGAGAAATATTATTCAACTGACTACAGCTGGGAAGATTTTTTAAATCCCAGTGGCCACACTGCACCTCAGATGAATTAATTTAGAAACCTACAAGGGTACATACTGGAATCACTTTGGGAGCTTTAAAATAAACTAAAGCTTGGGTCTCACTCTAAAAAATTCTGATCTGCAATATTGATATTCTAACAAGTACATTGGATTGTTAGGAAAAATTATTAAGATGAAGTGAAGAGCCCAGCAAAAGCCTGATACATAACATGTGGTCAGTTAATATTTTCTTGTTGATTGGTTTATCTTGATTGGTTTAGAAACATACGGACTTAATTTCACATACGTAAAAATGCAATGCTCAATTAGCATTGATACCCTCCTTCTGCCTTTATTTGGACTACTCTGATTATCTTCTTCATGTTTCTAGGATCAAGGTTTCACCCAGTAGATGGTTTGCTATTACCATAGCTCTCACACATTCTGCTTTCCTGATAAACAAATATTTATTATCTATTTCACATTTGAGTCCAGTTGCTATCCTCTTCCCATCTTCCATCTTTTCTTTGTAAAATAGGTCAAGTTATAAACCCTAATCTCCTCCAGCCTGCCAAGATGACTATCCAGTCTAGTTGTCCCAGGACGGAGGAATTTTCCAAAATACAGAACTTTCAGTGATAGTACTTAGACATAAGCAAACCAGCATGGTGGTCACTCTTTTTCCCAGTCACCCCGGTAACAGAACATGCCTACTGTTACCACAAGAATAGTACGTACATTAGAAGTGCAAGCTTCTTTTAGAGGAAATAAAACATACTTAACATATGATAATTTATCTTAAAGTCTGTATAAGAGCTATTAGAGGACAAAAATAGAAAATAATAATGATGATGATAATGAGACTATTTATTTATTGATCACTTACTTTAATCCAGTTTCTGTTCTAAGGCTTTTACAGGTATTATCTAGTTAATCCTCATAGCATGCATATATGGTGAGTGGCACTATTACCTTCATTTTCTAGATGAAAAAAATCACAGTTCAAGCAGGTTATGGGACTTCTGCAAGGTCTCACAATATCTCTGTTTGGGCTACTATAAAATATTACCTTAAACTAGGTAATTTATAAACAACAGAAATGTATGGGTCACTATTTTGGAAGATGAGAAGTCTAAGATCAAGGTTTGAGCAGATTTGGGGTTTGATGAGGGCTGACTGCTTTAGAGACGGTGCCTTCTATGTAGCCTCATAAGCAGAAGGAACAAGCAAGCTCTATAAAACCTCTCTTACTAGGGCACCAATCCCGTTCGTGAGGGCACAGCCATCATGACCTAATCACCTCCCAGAGGCATCACCTCTTAATACTGTTGCATTGGAAATTGGGTTTCAACAGATGAATGTTGTGGGGATGCCAACATTCAGAACACATCATATAGTTAGAATGTATTTTGGCCCAAATGCAAACCTAGGCAGTTTGTCTTCCACACTGGTGGTGTTAATTCCTATGCCATTTCGGGTGCACAATGGATGAAGAAATATAAGCCAGAGAAGGAAAGAAACACTGTTTTTGATTGGTGTGTTATGGAAAGCAATCACAGATGAGAAAGAATTGAATTGGCACACCTACAGTTAATAATGAATCATGACTTCCCTTAAGTGGTTAACTTAAAAAATGTTAGTTAAGCAGCTAATATATGTAGAGCACATACAGAAATATTGAAGAATAATAGCAGCCAGAACTTTTAATGGAGTTACTATTTTGCTCGCACTGTGCTAAACCCTTTATACAATATTACCTCATGGCATGGCCTCCTGGTATTCTCTCAACAAGAAGGAACTATAATTTTTCCCATCACTGAAAAGAGAATTGAGAATCAAAGGTATCCATTTACGTGAGCTAAGATCTCAGAGCTAGTTTGTGATAGATCCACAATTCCAATGTTTGTGTGTGGTTTGTGTGTGTGTGTGTGTGTGTGTGTGTATTTATGATAGAGTCTATATTCATAATCACTACCTTGTCTTGCCTTTCCTAATCAGAAAGGCAGAGAAATATTTTGGTGAGTATTAAGCAAAAACAGAAAATGAATATAGCAGATGCTTTATATAAAAAGTGGTTAATTCACTTTTTCATGATTGGAGTGAGGGTGTTAAAGCTGCGGTGGAGAATAGTGAAGGAAACTTGGAAGAGAACTTTCCAGCAAACAGAGCTGGATGGCATGAACACTTCATCTTTAGTGCATAGCCAGCCCTCATTTTCACTAAGAAAGGCAGCAGCCAAGGCTGTGGAACTCACTCTCATGACAAAATTGGAAGTACAGTTAATCAGGACTTAATTGAACAGTTCAATCTCCGAGCAAGAAATGGTGGGGGGATGTGATGGAGGTTGGGGATGAGAAGAACAAAAACTCATAAAGCCCCTCTGTTTAAGATAGCGAAGTATGTCTTCTAATCCATAATGCTGCACCATAATGTTCTTGTATGAATTGAAAATGCCAGGCAATCAAAGGCCATATGTCATCAGCTTAAAACTACAGAGTGTCCATGTATTTTTAATCAAGGCAGCATCTCTGACGTATGCTTATGTTTTCTTGGCATAAAAGATGTTCTATCAGATTAGCTCTGTACTGAGCCCCAGGCTGTTACCTTTGACCATGCCAGGAGAAAGGAAGTTGGCAGATCCCCCATAATGCATTACTATAAAGCTAATGCAAATTGTACTTGAAGAATAGTGCACAGTGAGCAATCCGTTAAGCCTGAGGATGTGGGCTTATGCATCACGATGCCTTCACTCCCTAGAAGATCTCTCTACTTCTCCCCTCATGCCTTAAAATTCATCCTTCATGCAGTACCCATAGTGATCTGTTAAAAATGTAAATTTGATCTCTTTATTCTCCCACTGAAAATTCTCTGGTAGAGGATGAACGCATTTAAAATAAGAACCAGACTCCTTGATATGGTCTACACAGCTGTGCATGATTTATGTTACCATCTCTATTTCCTATCATACCATACTTCCCTATATTCACAATGTGTCAGCCACACTGCCTTTCTTTTTGTTCCTAAACAGTTTCTATTACTAACCACTTATTACTGATTTTTTCACGCATTCACTAAAAAAAATGTTAAGCAACACGTGTGTCTAGGAAGTCTCCTAGGTGTTCAAGATCAGTGAACATAACTGATCAAGCTTCCTATCTTCTTGGAACTTAAATCCCAGAAAGGGGAGAGAGATAAACAATACAGAAAACGAAAATGTAAAGAGTATAGCATGTTAGAAAGTGACAATTCCTTTATGAAACAGAAAGGGAAAAGTAAAGTAGTATAAATAGGGCAAAAATAAGCAGTAAACATTACTGGGTTTTGAAAGTCAATAGAGGAGTCAGGGATAACGTCTCATTTTAAGGCATTTACTCTTACTGTTCCCTCTCTGGGAACACCCATCACCTAGATATTTTCATGAGTTTCTCAAAACTCAAGTCTCAGCTCAGATGTCAACTCTTTGAGGGACCGTCTCTGATCTTCCCATATGAAGTAATCCCTTCTACTCACTCTCTATCTTACCATCCCTTGTGATGGCACTTAAAATGATCTGAGATTATATTTTTTCATTCATTCATTTACTTTGTTTTTGTCTTCAGTACTCATGAACTGTAAGCTTTGTGAGCACAATGTCTTTATCACTTCACTGTTAAGTCTTCTATGTCTTGATTAGCTCCCAGCACATAAGTACTCAACAAATAAATGTTTGAATAAAATAATAAAGGAATGGCTGAAGATATCAGCATATTTATTTAACTATGGGAACGAAAGAGGGATTGTATTAGTCCATTTTCATGCTGATGATAAAGACATACCCGAGATTGGGCAATTTACAAAAGAAAGAGGTTTAATGACCATGCAGTTCCACATGGCTAGGGTGGCCTCAAAATCATGGTGGAAGGTGAAAGGCAGGTCTCACATGGCCACAGACAAGAGAAGAGAACTTGTGCAGGGAAGACCATTAAATCTCATGAGACTCATTCACTATCACAAGAACAGCACAGGAAAGACTTGCTCCCATAATCCAATCACCTCCCACTGGTTCCTCACATGACACATGGAAATTGTGCGAGTTACAATTCAAGATGAGATTTATGTGGGGACACAGCCAAACCATATCTGGGATTAAGAAATCATCGACAAATATCACTTTCTCCTTGGATAGCCTTTGGAACCCATGAACTGATCTGCCAAGATAAGAATTCTGACTCATACTGGAAATATAGAATATAGCACTTTCTGTAAAGTAAGGAATTCTGGTGTCTTGTTTACCACATTGGAAAAGGCCCTGAGATTTATGACTTTGCCTGTGTCTGATGATAAACTGACGTGTCTGTAAAGGATGTAAGAACTAATGGGGTCTTTGAAAGAATATCTTCCAATAATCTAATTTCATTGATGAAGAAAGAAAGAACTCTAATGGTTGTTTAAACAACATCCTCTTTGTTCTTGAATTGAATTCTTGATTTTCGTCACTTTCTAGAGTTTTTTAATCTGTTTAATTCAATTAAACTCAATATATATTGAGAGTTTTATTTTTTTAACCATGTGCTAGATGTTCAAAATACATAACCCACACACACACGTTAGGTCTTCCCCTGGAACTTTGGCTTCGTAACTACAGGTGTTATTTCATGGTTGCATGTTTCACAGAAGATGTTGTTTTATCTTGCAACACAATTGTATTCAGAAACTGGAACCTCTTGAAATCCCTTGATTGATTAACTTGTACCAGAGATTTGGTGAACAGCACATATTTAACTAAAAAAAATGTATGAAAAATGAACAGGGATGAGATTACATCACATACCTTTAAGCAGACAACTTAAAAATATCCCCATGTAAAGACACAACTTCTCTGAAGTTCTTTTCTACTCGTTGTCACTGGGAGTTTCTTTTTCCTTTCTGAATGTAAGAAAATACCATCCTGACTTACTTAGAGTTCATCTCTCCAATATTTTTCTCTTGGCATTTTATATTATTCTTTCCTGTACTAGACAACATAATTCAACTCTGAATGATCTCTTGTTTCCAACAGTGCTTATCCAAAGTCATCACAGTTATTCAGCTAAATAAAAGGTCCTCTAATGAGCGAAACTTATCATCCTTAGAAAATGATGTAGACATTGTATCTCTATGCTTGGACAACAAATCCCAATAAGTCAAATCATCATTAACCTAAGGTTCAAGCATTTGAATCATCATTTATAGATGTCCACAGGGATTCTGACCTCATGGAGTTGTGATGATCACATGGAATAAATGTGAAAATAACCTGGCATAGAACCAAAAAGAGAGGAGTCTGGTAGAAAGTTAGTGTGTACTGGTTTATTTCCTGTTAATTAACTATACATGATGATTCATAACTTCTTACTGTGTTCATGTTTAGGGAACATCTCAGTCTCTTAAAGTTTATCCGCCTCTCTATCATTAACTCGAAAGTAGTCCAGAAAAAACTGCAAATGAAGAAAAGCACATGTTATTGTCATTTTCTGCATGATTGAGACACAACTATCTTGACAAAAATCCAGAAAATGTGTATGTGTGTGTGTTTCCAGAGAATTTACAAGCACTGAGACTTCTCTACCAAAACCTGTATTATGGTTGAAAGAACATTCTTTTGTTCGTAGACTTATGAGATGTTGTGTAGGCTAACACTCCAACTGTTAGTGGTGGACAAAGACATTACATGTTTTTACTTTGATTCAAAACTTTTTCCCTATCTAGAAATACCATAGTTTGGGAGTCCTTAAGCACCATAAAAATGGGAACAATAGACATTGGAGACTACCAGAGGAGAGAGGGTTGAAAAACTACCTGTTGGGTACTATGCTCACTACCTAGATAGCAGTATCATTCATACCCCAAACCTCAGCATCACACAATATACCCATGTAATGAACCTGTACGTGTACCTTCTGAACCTAAAAAATGAAAAAAAAAAATAGTTGAAATGAACAATAATCATAATAAAAAGAAAGTCCCTAAGAAGAAGAACTTCTCTATTTGTAATCTAATGCATTTTCTTAGCCAATCTTGGAAACAATTATAATCTTTGCTAAAGCTGTCTAGGCATGACTGAACAGAACCATTGACCAAAGATGCTTGATACCTTCTAAATATAAGAAATTCTCAACCCCTTAAGGCCCTGATTCAAACAATTCTAGGGAGGAAGGTTCTACTGGGCTTTTGTCAATGGAGCCAATGACAAAAGCACTCATGAAAGTGAAAACATATATTCATCTACAAGAGAGATGGAGCAGCACATACTAAAAGAAATGCCAGACCTCAGGCCTTTGGCCTTAATTTGGAATTATTGAATTGGTGTTTCATTCCCTAATATCCCACTATTGTACAAGTCATATGTACTTTCAAAAGAGCTGTAGAAATTACACAGGTGAATAACAACTGACTAAATATTTATGTCATAAATATCATATCAGTTAATCTATACAGCAATTTCACAAGATTGATATAATGATTGTTATTTTATAAAGGACAAAAATCAAGACTTAAAAAGATGAGGAAATTTGCCTATGATTACCAAGTTAGTGCTAAATCTATGTTTCAAATGCAGATCTATCTTGGGAGACGGGTTAAAACACACTCATGAATAATCTTAATAGGTGCTTTATATACATGTTCTTTTTCAATCTGCATAAAAGCTCTGTTTTGCCTCCATTTCATAGATGAGTACATTGAGGATCAGGGAAATTTGGTGCTTATTCAGAAAGAATATGCAAATATTCTATGAGAAGGATACCTGAAGTACTCTTGGTTTTGGGGGGTCACCAAAGACATGGAGTTAGGTTTAGTACAATGCACTAAGTCTTCCATAAGGTCTGAAAAAGGGAAAAGTTGAAGAAGAAAAAGGTTAATAAAAAAAAATAGCTGCATTAGCATGGACACAAATTCTGCTTATATTTTAGATGGCAAATCTACATTTTCTGTTGAGTTATGTAAGAGAAGGCATTGTGTCTGTGTTCAAAGGGCAAGTTTGAGGAAAATCTCAGGACACTGCCTGCATTCTAAGTGGCCCGACTGATGGAGGAAATGGGCCCTGTTCCAAATTGATTAGTTCTGCTACCTTCTCATTGCTGTTCTGCCTGAAGTTTGGCACGCAAGCAAGGTCATTCCATGCATGGGTCTGCGTGACTTAACTGATTTTGCTACAAACTTCCTCCCCTTCCACACTGCCACCCCCACCACAGCATGCCACCTGCACTAGAGAAAATTAAGAATCAGCCTATACATTTTACATGAGTTCCCAAGACCAGTGAGAAATTAATGTTATGTTGTCTTTTGATAAAGATACAGCTGTTTTTAAAGACGTTCATCCAATTCAGTAATAGGAAATCTTGTTTAAATTCCTCTATGGAGCCTATACAGCAAGATGGAAAAAAGAAATGCATATAGATTCAGAAGAATATGTTTGAGCAAGTTTTCATCTTGCAGTTCACCTTATAAATAAATTTCATGGTTACATATTAGGTTGCTGCCCTCCCCAAACTCTTAGGTGCCTCATTAATTCTCTATTTCCATGTTTCTTTTAAGTTGTTCCCTTAGCCTACAATTATGTTTTCTCATATTCTTACTTTCAAATACTTCCAGTTGTTCAAGGTTGATCTCTAATGTATCATTTTCCATGAAACTACTTCATTTTCTGAAAGTAAGATGTGATTGCTCTCCTGTCAGATCTTCTGTAATTCCTAGAAAAGTTCTGAATCCCTCTGATTCTCAGTTTCCCCACCAATAATTAAAGTTATATTTCAGTGTTTATTGAAAAAATAGAGATAACGTATAAGAAACCTAACACAGTAGTTAATGGATAATGTTTAACAAATGGCATTTGTTTTGTTATTCTTCCTACTGACAAAGAAATATAATGTCCAAAGTTCTTTGTGTTGAATTCAAAATTTTTCATAGTCAAGTTCCAGCCTTATTTTCTAGTCTTAAACTCTGCCACTGTGTCGGGAGTAACTCTGTCCCCAATCCTCCAAAACTCTATGTTCTATTAAACTATATCTTTCACTATTATATAAATGTTATGCACTTTCATTACTAAAAACCTACACAGTTGTCTTACTTTTCTTTTTCTTTGCATAATGTATGTCCAAGTTCTCATGTTTCTCAAAACATACAGGCTATACAACAAAGTCAGAATTTAAATTAGTTCCCTATATCCATAAACAGTTTATCCATGATTCTAAAATATGCCAATTTTTTTTTTTTTTTTTGAGGCAGAGTTTCGCTCTTGTTGCCCACGCTGGAGTTCAGTGGCGTGGTCTTGGCTCACTGCAACCTCCGCCTCCTGGGTTCAAGCAATTCTCCTGCTTCAGCCTCCCGAGTAGCTGGGATTACAGGTATGTGCCACCATGCCCAGCTAATTTTTGTGTTTTTAGTAGAGATGGGGTTTCTCCATGTTGGTCAGGCTGGTCTTGAACTTTGTCAAATAGTTTTTAAGAAGTGATTTTTTTGGTTACAAGCATAAGTTTTAATTTAAAATGAACTTTAGTTTAAACATTAGCTAAATGGCTGCACAATTGTAAACAAGATCCTTTGGGTCCCTTAGCTTAAGCAGGACTATTTGTAAAATGATGACAATATATACCTCTTAAGGTTATTATTATAGCTGATGATATATATTCATGATATTACCTATATATGATGTATATATAATAGATATGTATAATTTGATTATAATAAATTTATGGTTTATATATAAATATATAAATGTACACATAGTATGTATATATAGGAGATATCATATATAATATATATAAGATGTTATATATAGAGTATATATCTGTGCCTATATACCTATATATCTATGTCTATGTTTATATAGCACATAAATATATATAGTGTAAAAAGGTCTGTCTTAAATCTGACACAGGCAGAAATAGATCCAGGAGCCAGTCAGTTTGAAATCACATATTACATTTATTTCTTTTAAAGTTGTCAAACTGTGCAGTTTAGTTTAGTGTGAGGCTACATGGACTGGCTAAAGCCCACTGCTATACTCCTCAGGCCTTGGAATAGCATCAAAAGGGCAAGTGAAGGCCTTGGTCAAGTGATCCATAATCAATGCCCTACAGAATCACAGGATAGAGAGGGAAGGAAGAGACTGACTTCCTAGCATTCACTTAAGTTGTAATAAACTCTCTCTACCAAATTGGGAAACACAGACCAATGTCTGTCACCAAGCAGCTGATGACTCACTTATCTGCTATGAGAGAGACTTAGAATGAGGGTTGCTATGGGAAGCCAGGAGTGTTACTGGAGTAGAAATTCATCCGCATGGAAAATAGGGAAGTTCAGGGATAAAGGTTCTATTATAAAACAGCACAGTGTCTGATGCATAGTAAGCAACTGATTAAGTGGTACCTATTTTATGAGGCAATAGTTGCTATTGATACATTTGATCAACATTGAAATATTATTAATGATGTTCAATATATCTATATGGTATATACATGTTTTTGTTCATAAAGGCAGAAATAAACCCTTCAATAGAAATCACCTAATGAAGGCTTCTGTTTAGCAATGCAGTATCCCCATCTCTGTGAAAGTACTGACATCATTATATTTTGCTGACCTAGCTTCACCAAATTTTGATTCAACAAAAAGCCCTGTTGAACAGATGCATTTATAGGTTCCGGGCCCTGTAACACTCAATCTGTTTAACTGAAATGTTTCTCTGGTTCCATATCTGTGCTTTCTGCTGGAACTGGATTTGTGTCTTTGTGTCTCAGTGGAGCATAAACGTAAGGAATGTCAAGAAGGAAGCCAGATTTGGAAGGCAAAAGAGGTGAAGCGGTGGCTGGGAGATTACAAAGGGTGAAGTGTTGGAAAGATACAGAGAAAGATGATTCAGATTATTTCATCAAATAAAAATGAGTACACAATACCCTCTTGGGAACTATCACGGTGATTTCCACTTACATGCAATATGAATTTAGCAGACTATTTCGATGGCCCAGTGAGGTTGTTGGAGTATTATTTTTGTGGGCATGTATTTTCTCTGTGCATGTACACATTTTGATCAAGGAAGAAATATTAGGGAGAGAGAAAAAGAATACCTCAAATACAAAAAAAAAAAAAGGTATTAGGCTGGGCACAATGGCTCATTCCTATAGTTCCAGTACTTTCGGAGGCCAAGATAGGAGGATTGCTGGAAGTCAGGAGTTTGAGACTAGCCTGGGCAACATAGCAAGACCCCATCTCTGCAAAAATTAGCTAGACATGGTGGCATGCTCCTATAGTCCCAGTCACTCACGAGGCTGAGGCAGGAGGATCCCTTGAGCCCAGTAGGTTGAGGCTGTAATTACCTATGATTGTGCCACTGCTCTCCAGCCTAGGCGACAGAGCAAAATCCTGTCTCTTAAAAAAAAAAAGAAAGAAAAGAAAAGAAAGGAAGAAAAAAATGGAAATTTGATGCCTTGAGTTAGCTGTTATTCCAATGACTTGGGATATATTGATGCCTGAGAAAGGACTTTGCTTTCACAGATCTTACAGTCACATAGCAAAATTACATATGCAAGCATGTAATTAAACATAATGAGGTTAGTTAAATATAAGGCTATAAAGATAGTGGACACTAAAGCTGGTCACTTGAGCTAAATCTGGGGCCGGGTTGGTGATACAGGACGAGCAAAATGAATACCATAGATGTGATATTTCAGTAGTCTCAAAAGTCTGTCTACCTCAGATTGGCCTTCTGAACTCCAGACATCAATGTAAATATATTCATATTTATAATTCAACTTATATATCTTGCTACCAACTAAGACTGGTTACTGATGATTATCATTAGTACTGTAAAACAAGTAATGTAATATTAAACAAAGATCCCTCTTCCCTGTCTGTCAAAATTAGATGTGGCCATGTGACCTGCTTTGGTAAATGAAATGTGTCACTTTCAGGTGAAAATAATAATAGATAATGTTTGAGTCAGTTTTCGCCAGCTTAGTGGTTATGAACAATTGTGTTTTGATGGAGCTTCCATTAATCAGAGTACTACTGTGGATAGAGAGAGCAAAGCCCCACTCACCCACACTGAATATGCAAATGAACATAACAAAAGACTTCATTGGTAAAAGCCACTGAGATACCTGTGGCCTACCTGTCTGATACCACTCCAATTCTAGCGTCTGAGAATTAGACAGACAAGAAACCTCTTCTCATAGAGAGAGGGAGAATGCCGAATAAATCCTAGTTAGATTCTCCATATGGACATGTTAAGAGTTCCTCAAACTCAACTTGTTCAAAACTGTATTTACTGCACATCATATTTTCCACCTCCCTCATCAATCTGATCACCCTTTCAATAAATAGTTTCTCAAGTAAAAACCAACAAATATGATGTATTAGTCCATTCTCCCACTGCTATACAGACATACCCAAGACTGCATAATTTATATAGGAAGGAAGCTAAATTGACTCACAGTTTCACAGGGCTCGGGAAGCCTCAGGAAACTTAAACTCGTGGCAGAAGGAGAAGCAAATGTGTCTTTCTTCACATGGCAGCAGGAAGGAGAAGAACGAGAGCTGAATGAAGGGGGACACCTCTTATAAAACCATCAGATCTTGCCGGGCGCGGTGGCTCAAGCCTGTAATCCCAGCACTTTGGGAGGCCGAGACGGGCGGATCACGAGGTCAGGAGATCGAGACCATCCTGGCTAACACGGTGAAACCCCGTCTCTACTAAAAAAAATACAAAAAACTAGCCGGGCGAGGTGGTGGGCGCCTGTAGTCCCAGCTACTCGGGAGGCTGAGGCAGGAGAATGGCGTAAACCCAGGAGGCGGAGCTTGCAGTGAGCTGAGATCCGGCCACTGCACTCCAGCCCGGGCGAGAGAGCGAGACTCTGTCTCAAAAAAAAAAAAAAAAAAAAAAAAAAACCATCAGATCTTGTGAGAACTCATTTGCTATCATGAGAGTAGCATGAACAGCATGAGGGTAACCGCCCCATGATTAAATGACCTCCCACCGGGTCCCTCCCATGACATGCAGGGATTATGGGAACCTCAATTCAGGATAGATTTGGGTGGGGACATGGCCAAACCATATCACATAGTCATCTTGAATTCTAAAATTTTCCTTATCACATTCAGTCTTGTCAGTCTGCTTTGTAAATATCACTAAAATCTACACTATTTTTTTTTCTCCATCATCACTATTGAAGATCAGGGCACTACCCATCTCACAGTAGACACCTTCTTTCACAGATTTCTAGTTGATCTGCCTGCCTCCAGGCTTTCTCTCCTTGTAGCCTCTCTCCAACGATGGTGAATTGCTACCAACATTGCAAATCTCAACATGTCACTTACTTTTCTCTACTTAAAACCTCAGAGTCTTTTCATTATCATTGACATGGTTTGCAAAGCTCTCTAAAAAGATGTGTGTACACTTGCTGTCTCTCTGTCTCTTCTTGTCTTCTCTATCTCTCTCTGTTCTCTTTCTCCCAGGTCTTCACAAATATGGTTCTCTCTAGCAAAAATGATGTTCCCTGCGTTTTCTGATTGATGAATGCCTACTCATGACAGATTCTTCTTTGAATACACTTCATCAGCCAAGTTTTCTGGCTTCTAGATTAAGAATTGGTTTATTCGTATATGCTCCTATCCCACACTGTAGAGTGTTACCTAATGTCCTGAAGCCAGATTCCCTGAGTTTAGAACTTCACTTTACCATTTACTAATTATGTGACCTCCTTCAAGTTAACCCATATCTCTGTGCCTCAGTTGTCCCACCTGTGAAACAGAAATAATGTTGGCATCTAGCCTCTGAGTTTCATAGTAGGTATTTTAGAATTAAATGAGGCAATTTATTTAACAAGGTAAAAGCATGGGCTGACATTGAATGCATGTTACCATTATTCTTCTCAACCAGCTTCGTTGTGAAGCTGAAAAATAAGGAAAAAGACAATGAAAAAATAAGACTCAAAACTAAGAGATTGGCTTTTATCTTATAATAAATGGAGCCTATGGAAGATTTTAAGGAAAGAACAGACAGGATCAGAATTAAATTTCAGAAAAAAAATACAAGAAATACAGAGTGAAAGGCAAGTAGATGAAGAACTCTTTAAAATATGCTCATTTTTAAAATATGTACCTAGGTAATTTAATCTTAAGCATTCATATTTAATCACCATTCCCCAAAACTAAGAGCCCATTTAATTGTACAAACATTTAAGGAGCATTCAATAAGTAGATGCTATAGGGGGTTGAGATTTCAAAACAAGCAGTAGAGTATGTCGTGGAATAAATATAGCCTATTGGTTAAGAGCATTGAATTTACAACTACACAGACCCAAGTTAACCATCAAGCCTTATGCTTTCCCAACTAAACAAAATTCTTAAATGGACTCAACCTCAATTTTTTCAAGGGTAAAACAAGAATAAATGAAATAATGTCTATGTATCACCTTAAAAATTCTTAGGATATAGTATTGTTCAATCAATGCTCATTACCATTATTACTACTATTATTGTTGATGTTATTTTATAACAGTGCTAAGTGACACCTTTAGCGAATGCCAAGCTGTTCGCTCTCTAAATATAGAGAGCAAATATGTAGTCACATAAAGTATACTCTATTTGAGGTTCCATCCTAGTAAAAGTAGTTAATAGTTTTCAAATTTATGTCCCATGTCAGTATTGCTCTAAGTACTATACATGTACAATGGTATTTAATCCTTACAACAACCCTATGAGTCAGGTGATATGATGCTAAATGGTACAAATAGAAAAATGCAGGAGCAGAAGTTAAGTAATGTGCCCAAGGGCACACAGCTAGTGACTGATAAGGTTGTCACATGAGCTGAGGTAGCCTCACACAGCTGCCATGCTCCAAACCACTAGTTTATCTTGCTTCTCTGATAAATAAGAATGTGATCATTTTAAAATCATGGAATGTTTTGAATCAGTTGTACCATCTGTTGCTGGGCTCTGACAGATACCCACTCACTTTGTTTCTTAAAGCTTGAACTTAAACCATTCCAGGCAGATGGCTATACCCAACTTTATCCAGACCTAGAACGCTTTCCAAAAATCTCTTTCATATTATGATGACCAGACATCATTTTCAGAAAATCCTCCTATATACTAAACATTTATTTTATACTTTGGGCCAAAATAAATGGATACCACCACCCCTACCAGGAGGGTAAAGGTAAATTCTAGCAGTGTGCACAGGCAAAGTGATCCCCCCAACACTGCTGATTCTTGGTACAATCTGTACTGATTCATAAATGGAAATGGTGAAATAATTTGAATGGTGATATTAATTTCTCCTTCCATCTATGCATGAGTTTCCCTCATGGATCTGCAAGGTCAATAAACAGCAACAATGTCAGTATTACTACTGAAATCAATGCTAAGTGTTAATGTTAGTACAGCAATTGATACAACTAGTGTGTTATAAATATCTTCATAAAAACTCTACAAAGTAGATGTAATTAATCACACCATCTTAAAGATGGGGCCACAGAGTCAGGAGATGATTTAATAGTAATGTCAAGATCACATAATTACCAATGTCACAGTTACAGTCATGCCAAAAAATGTTAGCCAGGTAATAGCCATAGTTATAGATGTGTCTCAGCATCCTTATTTTAAACTATGCTTTGTGACAGGATCCAGAATTGAGCACTTTTATTTGCCAAATCTCAGTGCTCCCTAATCCCAAGCTTTCAGGTAGAAGTAAGGAGAATAAATCTAGCTAGCGGGCCAACCCCACACAGTCTCATCTGAACAGAGAAAGAACTAATGCATTCCAAAAATTTACATATTTACATTCCAATATGTAAAAAAGAAAAGAAAAGAAAAGAAAAATCCCTCATCAATTATTCCAAAGATGATGGGTCATCCTCCCTCAGTCTATAAAAGAATAAGTTCCACCCAACCTTTGTAGCAGTTCAGCCTGCCCAGAGTATTCCATAGTGTCAGACTGCCCCAGAGGTAAGGCAGCTTCTCCCATTTTGTGAAGCTAACTCAGTACAGCAGTGTTTCTTATCAGTTACAAACACTGTATACGGCTGGTTCACTCTCCATTTCACTTGAACAATCAAACACAGTTGTGCAATATTTAACCCAATACTTACATTGTCCTAAACATACTTCTTTATATTTATAAGCATGAAGACATCTACTAATTTAATGAAGCAACTGGTGATCTTCTAAATTCAATATTCTTGCCTGGTTCATTGAGCCAAAAAAAAAAAAAAAAAAAGGAAGAAGGGAAAAAAAGGATATTCTAAATTATTCTTCAGCTGTGGGGAGTGTTGTGGTTATTCATGCTGGTCACTAAATATTTTGGGTTCCCCTTCTGTGATCTGTGTCTTGGTACTGTGCTAACTCACTGATATGAAGTTGGACATGATCATGGGATGTGTTAATAAAATGTGAACAGAAGCATTCTGTATTTTCTTTTTGCTTTTATAAGACAGTACATCCTCTTTTACGTTCTCTTCGCGTTTCTGCAGTGACGGTGGAAGCCTGTGTCCAGGTGGTATCTCTAACTACCTGGGCCAAGAAATGACAACGAGCAGAAAATTTCTGCTTACCCAAGCTATTAATACTTACCCAATGTATTAAAGCATTAAGATTTAAGGGCTTCTGTTGTTACCATCATCATCATCATCATTGTCATCATCATCATCATCATCATCATCATCATCATTCTAATGTGATTTGGT